>NW_004949147.1:2481775-2483077 GCF_000317375.1 Microtus ochrogaster
GAGATCCGCCTGCCTCTGCCTCCCGAGTGCTGGGATTAAAGGCATGCGCCACCATCGCCCTGCAATTTTTTTGGTTTTTAGTTTGTTTGTTTTGTTTTTGTTTTTTTAGACAGGGTTTTTCTGTGTAACAGTTCTGGCTGTCCTCGAATTCAGTTTGTAGACCAGGCTGGCCTCAAACTCAAAGAGATCCACTTGCCTCTTCCTCCCGAGTGCTGGGATTTTGATATTGAATTTTAATGCTGCCTAATATGTGAGAAGCTCAGTCTTGTTGGTTTCTGATTGTTTTTGAGACAGGGTCTCACTGTGTAGCTTTGGCTGTCTTTGAATGCAGAGAGCCACCTGCTTCTGCCTCCCAGGTGTTGGTATTTAAGGCGTGCAACACTGTGCCTGGTTGAGGAGCGCAATTCTTTAAAGATGATTTTTAATATCTTGCCTTTGAAATGTAATAAACAACACCAACGTGGAACAGTTTGTCCCATTAAAGCGTTATTTCAGTGACCTCAAACATTCTATAAACTTAATTACACCTGTTGTTGTGTTCTTAGCTGGTGAGGCAGCATGGTTTTATTACTGCTTGAGTTGAAGTCTTTTTTTTTTTTTTTTAAAGGCATGTGCCACCACCGCCCGGAGTTGAAGTCTTGAGTTTACAGCTGATTACTAATCGTTTTTGTGTCTGAGAGGACACTTGTGTCAATGAAACCTTAATTTAAAGGACATCAAGGCTGCTGATGCCTGTAATCTCAGAATTTAGGAGGGTAAAGCAAGAGAATTGCCATGGGTTTGAGGCTACCATGGGCTACATAGTAAGATTCAGGTCAGCTAAACCGAAAATTTTTTAAGACGTTGGTGCAGGTGAGGTAATTCAACAAGTAAAGACCCTTGTTGTTAAGCCTGGTGTCCTGAGGTCAATCTCTGGGACCTACATGGTGGAAAAGGCAAACGATTCTCACAAATTGTCCTCTTTTTTTTTTTTTTTTTGCTTTTTGAGACAGGGTTTCTCTGTGGTTTTGGAGCCTGTCCTGGAAACAAATTGTCCTCTTAACTCCACATCCAAGCCATGGCATGTGATCTTCCATGCACACACAAATAAATAATAGAATGTAACTTACAAAGTATATCAAGACAAACGTAATCTAAAAGTCTCCCGTTTATCTTCTGGAAGAAATCTTATATGATTTTTTTTTCTCATAAAACAGGGATCAGAAACTAACTTTAGGAGCCCAGGAAGGTAACCCTTCAACTTAATACAAAATTTACATATTAGCCGGGCGGTGGTGGCGCACGCCTTTAATCCCAGCACTC
>NW_004949147.1:2483177-2491403 GCF_000317375.1 Microtus ochrogaster
TTAATCCCAGCACTCTGGAGGCAGAGGCAGGCGGATCTCTGTGAGTTCGAGACCAGCCTGGTCTACAGAGCTAGATCCAGGACAGGCTCCAAAGCCACAGAGAAACCCTGTCTCGAAAAAAAAAAAAAATTTACATATTAATTATTTAAACGGAAGTTTCTTCAGCCTTTTGGTAGGTGCACTGTGAGAACACAGAGAAACCCATCGGGTTGACTCCTTGGGCACCTGAACTGCGGTTCTCCCATCAACCATACAGAAAAAGAAAATGAGTCTTTTAACAAAAATAGTGGTGTTCTGGTTTTGAAGTCTGATGACAATGCACTGTGTTCTTTTAATCAATAAGCAGTAAGTCTGTGGTAGTAAGAACCAATGTACACACTAATGTCCTTTTAGATGGTACTGGTATCACTGGCGATTTCGTGCTTCTGTGGTGTGTGTGTGTGTGTGTATGTGTGTGTGTGTGTGTGCATGCATGCGTGCGTGTGTGCTGGTGTATATGAGTATGCATATATATGGAAAGGGATGTGGAATTCAGATGTCAGTCTCAAGTATCATTCCTCAGGAGCTGTCCACCTTTCTTTGTTTCATTGAGACAGGTTTCTCACTGGGACCCAAGGCTCACCCCATTTGTCTAGGCTGTTTGGCCAGTGAATCCCAGGGATTTTTTCATCTCTGCCTCCCCAGTACAGGGCTTGCAAGTATGCATCACCATGTCTGTCCGCTTACATGGGTTCTAAGGATTGAATTTAGGTCCTCATTCTTGTAGAGCAAGCACTATCCTGACTGAGCCATCTTCCCAGCCTCAGAACTTGGTTTCAATGTCTACAAACCAATAATGATAACAGTACAGTAGGTTTCTGCCTAATGAAGGTGCTAGAACCCTCTTCCTTTACAGCTGTCCCCTGCATGCTTGGGGACACTTTTCTCAAAGATATGCATCCACATCTTCATAGACTACATTATTTTAATGTATCTTTGTTAGGTCCTAAGAGTTTGCAGCTAAGTTCCATGGTGTTCAGAGAGTCTATACCCTGTGTCTCTGCTTTTCATCTAGTAACATTTACACATCAAACAGCATACTATTAAAGGAAGATAAATTGAGTTCCCTAGAAGGAAGCTGTCTCCTAACAAATGAAGAGGATTCATTTCTGCATTGGCCATGCATGGCATCAGAACTTTTCCTCCAGCATTTGGATTTATTTTTTAATTCATTTATTTTGATTTTATGTGCATTGGTGCTTTGCCTTCATGTATGTCTGTGGGAGGATGCCACATCCCCTGGAACTGGAGTTACAGACAGTTGTGAGCTGCCATGTGGGTGCTGGGACTTGAACCCAGGTCTTCTGGAAGAAGAGTCAGTGCTCCCAACCACTGAGTCATCTCCCCAGTCCTGCATTTGGGTTTAAGGCGAGAATTAAAATGTTTTCTGAAACCAGATGCAGTGACACATGTGGCTAGTCTCAGATGCTTGGAATTCTGAGGTAAGAGGATCCGTTGAGTCCAAGAGTTCGAGGCTAGCCTTGTCAACATACCAAGATCTAGCTCAATAAATAAGTGGAAAAAGTTTCCAGGGATAAAACCCCAAGGTTCTTGTGTTTCAGAATGGAAAATGTTAACTTTAAATTATCTAAAATCAGAAGTAAGAATCCTAAATTGATCAAACAATGATTACTATATAAATGAACACTATTCAGCATAGGGACCACTGTGGATTTTTCTATTTATTTATTTATTTATTTATTTATTTATTTATTTATTTATTTATTTAAGATTTCTGTCTCCTCCCCGCCACCGCCTCCCATTTCCCTTCCCCTCCCCCAATCAACTTCCCCTCTCTCACCTGCCTGAAGAGCAGTCAGGGTTCCCTGCCCTGTGGGGAGTCCAAGGACCTCCCACTTCCTTCCAGGTCTAGTAAGGTGAACATCCAAACAGCCTAGGCTCCCACAAAGCCAATATATGCAGTAGGATCAAAACCCAGTGCCATTGTTCTTGAGTTCTCAGCAGTCCTCATTGTCCGCTATGTTCAGCGAGTCCGGTTTTATCTCATGCTTTTTCAGACCCAGGCCAGCTGGCCTTGGTGAGTTCCTGATAGAACATCCCCATTGTCTCAGTGTGTGGGTGCATCCCGTGCGGTCCTGAGTTCCTTGCTCGTGCTCTCTCTCCTTCTGCTCCTGATTTGGACCTTGGGCTGTGGATTTTTCTTACCCCATTGTCTCTACTTTGGAAACACTAATAATAAGTTACACTGTAAGTATAGTCTTATAGGAAATAACTTTTTAGTCATGATGAAACCTTCAAAATCAACGGACCATTAAATATATATTCTTCCTTTTTTAATTTTATAATATAGTCAGTAAATTAATTAATAAATCACAATGGTGATTATTCTACTTGTTCTACTTCTCATCTTGGTTGTATTTTTTTTAGCTACACAAATCTTTACACATCCAAAATGCCTGAGGTACAGAAATAGATTGAGTGATCAATACACTCAATCAATACACTCTTTCTACTTTTTAATTAAGTAATTAATTAATTCAAAACTTGGACTTGTAATCTTTCTGCTTCAGACTCAGAGTGCTAGAATTATAGGTGTACATTACAACACTTTGGTTTAATTTTTAAAAATTATCTTATTTTTATGTGTGCCTACTTGTCACGTTCTCCATGAGGGTGCAGTTTCTGCAGCATTCATAAAGAGTGTTGGGTCCTCTGGAACTGGAATAACATGTGGCTGTGGGGAGTCAAACTGGAACCTTTGGATGAGTAATCAACGCTCTTAACCATGAGCCATCTCCCCAAATTCTTAATATTTTTTTTAAATTCTTTATTTTTTGATATTAAAATATAATTACTTCACTTTCCTTTCCTTTTTCTCTCCCCAAACCCTTCCATATATTCCTCCTTTTCTTTTTTCTTTTTTTTTAATTTGGTTTATCAAAACAGGGTTTCTCTTTGTAGCTTGGAACTTGCTTTGTAGACCAGGCTAGCCTCGAACTCACATAGATCCACTTGCTTCTGCCTCCTGAGTACTGAGGTGTGCACTGCTACTGTATATTACTGTTTTAAATCAGAACTGTTGTAATACAGCCAGTTGACGGTCATTACTATCTTTGGTCTATAGGCCTCTTAATTCTAGAAAAATGCCCCCAACTTTTCTTACAAGTCTAACTCACTAGATTTTACAGAGAGCACTTAAGAGTTGCCTCAAGTTAACTCTTTGCTTCCTGCAATGTGTTCTGCCTCTGAAGGTACAGAAAGCCGCTTGACTGAGAGCAGAGCATGTTAAGTGATGTTGTAACACCCTAGGGCCTTGGCTGCAGTGGAGCCTGAGGCACACCCCAATCACAAGTGGTACCTTTCAGACACAGATGTAAACCCACAGAGGAAAGTGCACCCCTGAAGTGTCTTCTATCTCTAGGAGCCTGGCTCGCCTTTCTTACTTAGACCAGGTTCACTTAGGTCACAATGAAGGGTCAGTAGCATCTTGTTTCCATTTCTTACTCTAAGTCTCTTTGTTGCCATCCTCGTTAAAGCTCTTATTTAGGTTTTAATGGTAAAATACAAGGAATAGGATCCTGATAGATGGATCAGTAGTTAAGAGTCCTAGAGGATCTGGGTTCTGTTTTGAGCATCCAGATGACAGTTTGCAGCCATCTGTAACTCTGGTTCCAGGGGATCTGATGCCCTTTCCTGGTGTTCGAGAGCACCAAGAACACATGTGGTGCACATATATACATACCTGTAGGCAAAAGACCTGTACACACGAAATCATAAGAAATTTAAAAAACTTATCTATCAGGTTAACCATTTTAGTGTTACACTTACTAGTGTTAAGTATATTCACATGTTTGTGCAACCAAACCCCAGAAGACTTTATTCTTCAAAATGTAAACAGCCCAGGAAGAGGACTCAGTAAAGTATTTGCCACGCAAACTTGAGTTACCCGAGTTCCATCCCAGCCCCATGTAAAAGCCTGCCTACCTGTATGTCAGGAAGAGACAGGAAGATTACTAGATCTTTCTGGCCAGCTAGTCTAGTGAGCACCAAGTTCAATGATAGACCTTGTTTCAAAAACAATAGACTGAAAAGTGATTGAGGAAGACACCCGTGTCCTCCTCCGGCTTTCACAGCCACTCCTACCTGTGCACACGCACTCCCCAGCCCCAACATGTACACAGAAATGCATGCACATGTGTGTGCATACACACACACACACACACACACACAAAATCAGACCCCTGAAACTTGACACCATTAAACTTTTCCCCAAGTCTGTAGCCTCCAGCAAACACCGTTCTGCTTTCTCTTTCTAATAGTCAGACTACTCCTGACAATTCACGTAGGTGAAATGGGCAGCTTAGCATAATCCTAAAGGTTCATCCCTTGAGGGGGGAATGTCAGAATCTCTTTCCTTTTTAAGACTGAATAGCAGCCTACTGGACACATATGCTGCATTCTATTTATTCATTGATCTGTTGGTGAGGGTTTGGGTTCCCTTTCTCTTTTGGCCATGGTGATTAATCACAGTATAACGGAATATACAGACATGTCCTTAGGATCCTGCTTCCTCAGAGAACAAATGCCACATGATTTCACTCATGTAAAATAGAAAGAGGAGCTCACAGAAGCAGAGTGGAATGATGGTTAACAGTGGCTAGTGGGAGACGGGAATAAGAAAGGAAAGATGTGAGTCAAAGGCTCCAGGTTTCTGTTACACGGAGAAACATGTTTTTGTGGGTGATTACAAAACATGGCAACTATAGTTAATAATAATTTGTAAAAATGGCTCAGCTCACATATTGCTTCTGCAGAAGGACTGCAGTTTCTAGAATCCTTGCCAGGTGACTGTAAGTCACCTATAACTCCAGCTCAAGGGAATCCAGTGCCTTACTGTGGGGCTGGAGAGCGGGCTCAGCAGTTAAGAGCACTTGCTCTTCTTGCAGAGGACCCAAGTTTACTTCCCAGCACCATATCCCGTATGATGCCTTTTTCTGGCCTGCAAGCACATGGTGTACATACTTATAGAAAGCAGGCACACACATATACATAAAGAAAAAATACATAACAAAAAAATCCACAAAGCCAGGAGAGGCAGCACCTTTAATCCCAGCACTCAGGAGGCAGAGGCAGGCAGATCTCCATGAGTTTGAAGCCAGCCTCATCTACATTGTGAGTTCCAGGACAGCTAGGACAATATAGAGATACCCTGTCTCAAAATAAATAAATAAATAGATAGGTAGATATTTAAGAAATGAAACAAATCTTTTAAAAAGAATTTTTAGAGCTAGAGCTGTAGGTGTTTGTGAGCTGCCCAGGGTGGGTGCTAGAACCTGCCTTCTGGGTCTCTGGTAAAGCAGGAAGCCCTTGTAACAGCTCAGTCATCTTTTCAGCCCACACACACACCTCTGCTAGATTTGATAATTTTTTTGGTTTTTTTTTTTTTTTTGGTTTTTCGAGACAGGGTTTCTCTGTGGCTTTGGAGCCAGTCCTGGAACTAGCTCTGTAGACCAGGCTGGTCTCGAACTCACAGAGATCCTCCTGCCTCTGCCTCCCGAGTGCTGGGATTAAAGGCGTGCGCCACCACCGCCCGGCTGCTATTAACATCTTTTGAGGAAGGGCATGAGACAGGGTTTTACTGTGTGACTCTTACTGGCTTGGAACTCCTTTTGTAGACAGGCTTGCCTTGATTTCACAGAGAGCCACCTGCTTCTGCTTCCCAAGTGCTGGGGTTAAAGGAGTGCCACTGAACCTGATGCTGTTTGCACCATGGCAGCTGTGCCTTTTTATCTTCCTCCCTGCACCAACATCCCAGTCTCTGGTGTCTCCTAATTTTGACTTCTGTTTCCCTAATGATGACCTAACGTTTCAAGAAATGTCATGTGCTTCTCATTCATTGGTATGTCTTTGTAGAAATCTAAGATCTTTGCCTATTGGTTGGTTTTGTTTGTTTGTTTAGTTGATTAGCTGGTTTGTTTGTTTTGAGTTTTGTGACGGTGTCTCCTTATGTAAACCAGGCTGGCATCCAGCTGACCGTTCTGTCCCCACCTACCACAACACCACACAGCTCTTTGCCCACTGAAGATAAAACTTGTTTTTTTTTTTTTAACAGAGTGTCACTATGTAACCATGATTGGTCTGGCATTCCCTATGTAAATCAGGCTGGCCTTGAATTCACAGAGATCTTCCTGCCTCTGCCTTCTGAGTGTAGATTAAAGGTGAGCGCCCCAACTGGGTAAGTCTTTTCATTTTTGACATAGTCTTGTGTAGCCCAGGCTGGCCTCTGTGTAACTGAGGATGATCTTGAATGCCCTGGCCCCCTGAGTGCTGGGATTACAATTGTGTGCCACAATGCCTGATTCATGAAGCGCTCGAGACCAAACCCATACTGAGCAAGCATTCTGCCAAGTAAGCTACATTCCAGGCCTTTATCATTGAACTCTGTGGCTTTCCAACTATATCTCAACTCCCCACTGATGTTTCCTCCCTTTTTCTTCCACTCCAGGAAGACAGAACTCCACAGGAAGATGGAAGATAGTCTGTCTTTAGGGACCTACTCACTTTCCATGGGATACTCTTTATGTTATTATTTTTTATGTGTATGGTTGTTTTATCTGCATATACGTTTATACATCATTTTGTGCCTGGGGTCTACAGAGACCAGAGGAAGATGTTGAACCACCACCATGTGGATGCTAGAAATCAAACCTGGATCTTCTGCAGCCCCGTTGGGCATTCTTACTTAGATGCTTTTAAGTGCTGGGACTGAACTCCAGGGCTGTGCCATGCTATGTAAGTGTTCTACCACTGAGCCACATCCTCAGCCAGACATTGATCCCTCCCTCTTACAGCGCTCTCTTTTAGGCAAACTAGTAGAGTTTGATTAGAGGAAACTGATTTATCTGGGCTGTCAGCACCATCATTTCTATCTGAAGGGAATCAGTATGCCTTAGAGTCTCAGTGTCAGTCAGGAGGCTACACAAGAGGGCCCAGGCTTGTCTTTGATCAAGTCTCACGAAATTATCCCACTATTTCTGGATTGCCCGAAGTTCCAGGTCATCATCCTGTGCAATGTTAAGTCCTTGTAAAATATCAGAGAAAGTTCCAAGATTCAAGTGTTACCTTGGAAACAGGTAGAGAACCCAGCCCATAATGAGTGCTCTTTTCAAAGATGGCATTTTTGCACCTCAGTGGTCCAGAAGTATAGGCTTCATGCCATGATGGAAATTCTAAATCAAGAGCTCCTTATCAGGACAAGGAGAACTGTGACAGCTGTGCTGAGGCCACCTTTGTCCCACACTCCACCATGGACAGAAAACATCAACATAAAGTTTAGATGAAGGAATGCAATGCTCCTGTCCACACAACCTCTTTACTATGTTAGGGGCTTCATCTCAGCTTGTGGTCTCTTTTCACATAGGGCTACCTGGATGCTGGCCAAGGAGGCATGACAGTGTAGAGATCCTATCAGTGACACAGCTCTACTATAAATTAAAGCACCATGAAGCTCCCTTGGGACTGTGAAGATCCTGGGATCTTCTCCAGACACTTCCAGGTCTTTTGCAGACATGGGCGTATTTTAATGTCACAGCTCAGAACAATAGCATAGACTTCTTGACATTTGATGTTGTACATTTCCCTGACCATTTGAGGCCTGTCCGTCAATGTTAGAACAAAACCATGATTTTCATAATATTTATGCAAGACTCAAATCCACACTGGTGCTACCTTCCAACTCCTTCCATTCCTGGAAGGTTGAGCCCCATCTTTGATGTTGCCCAGTGGCTTGCATACCCCTTCCTCTTTCCTGTCTTCTTGGGTTATCCAGAACCCTACCCTCTATCTTCTTTTACTGGTTTCAGAGGACTTTCCTTGGATTGCACAGGGAAGATTTCACCTCCCTTTTCTGGCTTCAGTCCAGGCATTTCTGCTTTTCTCTTACATCTTTACTTTCACCCTAATATTTTATGACATTGATTGATTGGGGTGTGTTGTGTGTGTGTGTTTGTGTGTGTGTGTGTGTGTGTGTGTGTGTGTGTGCCACAGCATGTATGTGGAGTTCAGAGACAACTTGTGGAAGTCAGTACTCTCCTTCCACTATGCGGGTTCCGGAATAGAACTTAGGTTCATGAGATTATACACACACACACACACACACACACACATACACACACACATACACACATACACACACACACATACACACACACACACATACACACACAC
>NW_004949147.1:2491503-2501146 GCF_000317375.1 Microtus ochrogaster
ACACACACACACATACACACACACACACATACACACACACACACACACACACACACACACACACACACGAGAGAGAGATAGAATCAGGTTCATTCTCTGACAGCAAGTGCTTTTACCCACTGAGTCATCTCACCAGCACCATCTTAATATTTTTACTGAAACAATGTATTTCACCACTTTTTGTTTGTTTGTTTGTTTGTTTTGATTTCGAGACAGGGTTTCTCTGTAGCTTGGTGCCTGTCCTAGAACTAGCTCTTGTAGACCAGGCTGGCCTCGAACTCCCAGAGATCCGCCTGCCTCTGCCTCCCCAGTGCTGGGATTAAAAGCGTGCGCCACCATTGCCCGGCTCACCACTTTTTTTTTAAGAGATTGAGAAAACAGGGATCTGTTCCCCTGGCTCAATTCTCTCACTAACACCTTAGAAGCAAAATCCATCGTCTTACGAGGATGTAAGCTTGTGAGGTAGCAAAGGGGTTTAGGAGCCGGGTTTTTTGTTGTTCGTTTGTTTGTTTGTTTTTCTGAGCTCTGGTATCTTAATGATGAAACCTGATGCCTGATTCCCAAGGAATCCTTCTTTCCCCACCCCTAATTCAGAGGCCTTCTTGGAAAGAGACAAAATGCAGACTCTAACAGTATGTCCCTGGTCCTATCCTCCCAATCACAGTTTCCTAGATAGTGCTGTAGAGGTCTGACCCGAAAGATGTACAGCTAATCCCGGGTTCAAATCCAAGCCCTCTAACTTTCCCCAGGGAACAGAGGCTCAGCTTCCAATCCTGTCCCTTTCTCTGCCACCCCCATAGGAAATGTGGGTGCATGGAGAGATCCCTTGTTTTCAGCTGATCATCTAAGTTACCGAGGGAATGTGTTCTCCGAGGCATAAACACAACAGAGGAGGGATCAGGGCACGAGAACATGAGGAGTCAAAGAGGAGGCCACAGGGCCCAGGGAGAACCCTGGAAGCTAAGCAAGGAGATGGGGGTGGGGAGGTCTGGAAATTA
Organism: Microtus ochrogaster; assembly: GCF_000317375.1. Taxonomy (NCBI): domain Eukaryota; kingdom Metazoa; phylum Chordata; class Mammalia; order Rodentia; family Cricetidae; genus Microtus; species Microtus ochrogaster. Next base: position 2,492,502 of record NW_004949147.1, read on the forward strand.
AGAAAGGGGCTCAGAGACTCAGCAGGCACAGTGGGGAAATACTATGTTAGAAGCCTTCTCTGTAGGTTTTGGGTTAGATTTGGTGCTGGGGGTAAGGCTTCACCAGTCCAGTGCTGAGTATCTTAGACCAAGACAGTAGAGTAGGACAGCTGTGCTGTGTTCTGTGTTGGTTTTTGTTTTGTTTTGTTTTTATTTGTTTGTAATTTATTTGTTTGTTTGACAGAACCCTCCTTAATTTGAGCAAGAAAGAGCATTGATTTGGCCGTTGCCACCAGGCTGACCAGTAAGGTCATAGTCAAGCAACCCTTTCTCCAGCATGCTGAGTCTCCAGCAGCATTGCCCAAGTCCACAATAAAAAGGGTCAAAATATAACATGCTGTGTAGAGGCTCCACCCCAAAAAGGCATCAGATAGACTGTGTCACTTCCCACATGGGCAGCAATGGGTCTCTGTGAGCTTCTGGAGGACCCAGGTTTCATGGTAGAAACCTCAGCTGAGTTTCTTCCCTCAAGACCTGTAGGCCACCCTGCCCCTCGCAGACACCCAGCTGTAGAGTCCCATTGCCTTCTCACTCCCTACAAGTCTTCCTAGAGCGAGACTGGTGAGCCACCTTCCCAAGATCTGCAGGCGACTCTGGGGAGTCTAGGAACACTTGGGGTCCCCAGGTCATTCCTGACTTTGTCCCCAGAGGACCGGAAGCTGTTTGTAGGGATGTTGGGCAAGCAGCAGGGTGAGGAGGATGTCAGACGCCTGTTCCAGCCCTTCGGCCATATCGAGGAGTGCACTGTCCTGCGGAGTCCTGATGGTACCAGCAAAGGTGACTTGAACTGCCCCTGGGTTTTCCTGGTGACCTTTTCTTACCCTCTGACTCCTGTGGCCTGAGTCGTTCCATTTTTGTTTCCTGCACCAGGCTGTGCCTTTGTGAAATTTGGGAGTCAAGGGGAAGCTCAAGCTGCCATCCAGGGACTGCACGGTAGCCGGACAATGACGGTAAGTGCAGGACCTGGGCTGAGGGTGAGGTCAGCGGGGTGGGAACCTGCTCTCCGGAAGAGCTGGCTGGGGAAGGTGCTGGACTCAACTCAATCAGGGTCAGTACAGCTCACTACGCCCTTCCTTTGCCAAGGGCGCCTCATCCAGCCTGGTGGTGAAGCTGGCAGACACCGACCGGGAGCGCGCGCTGCGGAGGATGCAGCAAATGGCTGGCCAGCTGGGCGCCTTCCATCCAGCGCCACTGCCTCTCGGGGCCTGTGGCGCCTACACCACTGCGGTAGGTGCCTGCCTGCCTCCGGCCCAGAGTGAATAGGACCTGGCTCCGTGTCGGTAGATCAGGCAGTTGCCAGCCGCTGAGGCCTCTACAGATGCCCTTCTTCCTTCCCCAAGATCTTGCAACACCAGGCAGCATTGCTGGCTGCGGCGCAGGGTCCTGGATTAGGCCAGGTGGCCGCGGTGGCCGCCCAGATGCAGCACGTGGCGGCCTTCAGCCTGGTGGCTGCACCGCTATTGCCTACAGCAGGTTAGAGATCCAAGAAACTGAAGCCATGGTTGGGAGGGCCCATGAAGTACCGCTCCCTGACCCTCTTATCTCCACCTACAGCCAATGCATCACCTGGTGGAGGTGGTCCTGGTGCACTCCCCGGCCTTCCAGCGCCCATGGGGGTCAATGGATTCGGCTCCTTGACCCCCCAGACCAATGGACAGCCAGGCTCCGATTCGATCTATAACAACGGGCTTTCTCCTTACCCAGGTGGGTCACCCTACCTGCCGACCCAAACCTCCTGGAAATGGAATGGGAAGCCAGGTTTTCCAGGCAAGGCCATGCCTGGGGGAAGGGATTCCCCCCTCTTCCCTGCTGCCTTTCATAGCGGTCCTCCACCTCCCACACTCCCACCCAGGGTCTCTCCCCTGGCCCCTGCCTACCCGCCTTCATCGTGGGCCTTGCGCCCCCTCTCTCTCCAGCCCAGAGCCCCGGTGTGGCTGATCCCCTGCAGCAGGCCTACGCTGGGATACACCAATATGCAGGTTTCACTTGGCACTGCCCAGCCCGGGTGTGTGGGTGTGGGGTGTTAAAGGGCCTCAGGCAGGAAGAGGGAGATTTGTGGGAGGGTTAGGCTCTGTTCTGAGGAGCCAACTCTTCCATCCTGTTCAGTCCCCAGCCCCAGCCCCCAGCGACCTGTCTTGGGCCAAGGGCTATAGTGAACTGGGTTGAATCTGTCAGAGCTGGTCAGGCAGATGGGGCTTTGTCTGGGAAATGGCTCCTGGGGGTCACTGCCCACTCCCACCTCTGTCTCCAGCAGCCTATCCCTCGGCCTATGCCCCAGTGAGCACAGCTTTTCCCCAGCAGCCTTCAGCTCTGAATCAGCAACAAAGAGAAGGTGAGGGACTGGGGGCTGGAGAGCAGGGGTTTGTGTGTGGGGGTTGCCCCTGAGGATTCTTCCCCTGAGCAAACCTGCTACTGTTCCTACAGGCCCCGAAGGCTGTAACCTCTTCATCTATCACCTGCCTCAGGAGTTTGGGGATGCAGAACTCATACAGACATTCCTGCCCTTTGGAGCCGTTGTCTCTGCCAAAGTGTTTGTGGATCGTGCCACCAACCAGAGCAAGTGTTTTGGTGAGCTGATCCATCCCCGTGCCTCAGGAGGCCCATAAGGCTTCCAGAGACTGAGTGTTACAGGACAAAGTGTGAGCACAGAAAGCCTTGTTTCAGACCACCTGAGAATCTTGGATAACTAGAATGTGTGAGATCGGGAAGGTTTCAGCTTTAGAGTTTGTCCAAAGCAGGGTGAGTTTGGATGGGTTTGGAATAAAGAGTTGCCTTCAGACCCCAACTGCAGATCTGAAGCCAGACTGGGAGGAGTGAAGAAAAGCAGCCAAGCCAAGCCAGGGAAATACTCTGACCCACACAGACTTCTTTCCCATCTTCTGGAAATCACACCTTTAGGAATGATTTGCCTCTATTACGTATGTGTCTATACTATGTATGCATTGATGCTCACATAGTTAAGCAATAGAAAGGTGCCTGCCTATGTGATGGACCTAGTCCGGAAATTAGAGAAAGGAGATCCTGGCAAGCTGGATTCCCAGCTAACCTGTCTGCCCACACCCTCCAGGGTTTGTTAGTTTTGACAATCCAACCAGTGCCCAGACTGCCATCCAGGCCATGAATGGCTTTCAAATCGGCATGAAGAGGCTCAAGGTCCAGCTAAAGAGACCTAAGGATGCCAACAGGCCTTACTGATCTGCATTCACTGACCAGTCACAGACAGGTGAGTCTTTGACGGACGGCAGGCAAACGGGCCCAGGGTCACAAGACCCTGGCAACTTTATGATATCAGGATGCTGCCGTCTGAGAAATCCAGAAATAACGAGAAGAGCCAGGGCTAAGGGGGACAGAGACTGGAATTTTTTTTTCAACCCAAAATTCAAGGTGAATTAGATGACCTTGGTGCGTCCAGTCTTGGAGAGACGATTTCTAGGAAAATTCAGCCCATTCTATTCTAGGGACAACAGTAGGAAGCCACAGGAGCAGTGAGCTTATATGGGGAGGGGGCTGTGGAAAATGGGGTTTGGTTCATATCTTGAGGATCCCATAGGCCATAGGTCCTGACTTTAGGAAGGGGATAGAACCACTGGGCAGCTTGAATGAAGAGGAGAGCAGCTAACAGGAGATGGAGGGAGAGAAATAAAGAGCCTCAAGAGGCAGACCTGCAGGGCTTAGTGGGCAATGAGCAGCATGGTGACAAGGCCCAGGCTTCAGGAAGGGCCGCAGGAGACTGCCTGCCACCTGGAGAGCTGTGCTGTGCTTGCAGGTCCCCTTGGCCTCAGCTCACTCAAGCTGCCCCAGAAACTGTGGAACGTTTGCTACAATGATCTGCCTAGGATCTAGGCAAGGGCTAGCTTCTGTGGCGAGGATGCTGCCAGGATGAGAAACTTAGCTGACACTTAGCTGAGAAGTCACAGAGGGGACAGGCTGCTCTTTTCTTACCCTCAGTGACCTTTGCCTCCTCCCGCCTCTGTTTCCTTATCAATCAATACCAACAACAGAAACTGAAGAGTGAGAAGAAAGGAAAAAGAAAAGCACAGAAATGCTGGAGTGGCCCTACCGGAAGGAGTGGCAGCAGACGGAGGTGGACCAGACCCAGGGCTGGCGCCTGGGGCTCAGGCCACTCATCGTGTGGGTTGTCCCACGGAGTGATCAAGCTGGCAGGGCAACCAGTGCTGGCTGAGGATCGACTGATCTAAGGGAACCAGCAGAGGGCCTTGGGGGTGCCAAGGGCTTCTCAGCAAGGGAAGCCCAAACTTACTTTGTTCAGAATCATATCATTCCTTAGTGTTTAGGGACCAAAGGACTATTGCTTTTTTTAAGAATATCTATATCTATATATATATCTATAAATTAAAACAAAGAGAAAACAGAAGAGAGACAAAAAGACAGTATAGAGTCTCATAAAAGCTGCCTTTAACTAATCCCTAGGAGACAGGGTGAAGGAGACCCTTAATAGCCAGCCCCAGCCTAGGCAGAGGCGGCTGTGGAAGACTGTCCTGTGTCTCATTCCTTCTGAAGCTACTCCCTTCCCTGCCCTTAAACAGAAATGACAAAGGATGTGAAGCCTAGGCTCATAGTCCAGCAACAAGAGGGTTATGGAAGCAGCGAATCCACAGTCCCAAAACTCAGATAGTATCCCTGAGGAGGCCTCAGGAGGATTCAGGCCTGCGCTGCTCTTTGCTATGCTACGAGGGCCCCGGCCATCAGAAGTGGGAATCTGCCTTTCCTTCACAATGCCCTTTCCTGGGGAGTCAGAGCCTCCCCAGGCAGGAAGAAAGAGGGAGCCTTTTCCTTCCCAGTCCAGGTAGACCAAGGCCACACCTTTGGCTAAGCTGAGACACCTCCCGTTCCCTTCCCCTTGCGACTGCCCCAGTGTCCCCTTGCTTCAGGCCACCGTCTGTCTCTTAGTCTGTTTGTCCCCCTGTGAAGTAGACTTGAGATACACGTATAGGGCTGTGACACAGACACGGAAGGCTTGCTGCTGTAAATACTGCCGTTGACGAGGGGATACTTTATCTATGTAGAAGCTTCAGAATTAGAGGTCCCTCTTTACCCAGGACCCGGGAGGGAAGTAGATGTTTTGCCAAAATACTAATTCATTCCTTTAAAAAGTCCATCTTTCCTATGCAAGTGCGTCTCATGTGTGCTTACCCGAGGTGCTTTTAGATGGTGAGCCGTGTTCAGCTTAGAAGTGGTGTGTGCTCTGTCCGTCTGTCCTTGTCTGTCTGTTGTATACAGTGGGTGCCATATAAAGCTGATCAATGGTGGTGCTTCCTGCTGCTTCTGTGAGATGGGCAAAAGGTTCAGCTCAGAATACCACGATTCACCTTGTCTTGGTCAGCCCTCCCTGGGCCTACCAGACCTTGAATACACTTTTCCCCCGGGGGAATAATTTACACTCCCACCACCAAGTCATGGATCAACTTAGTTTGAAGCCCCACCGAATAGGGGATGCTCTGGTCCAGCACTGGAGGCCTGCCATCCGATAGATAACACTGGGGCATAAACGATGTGGGAGGGAAAGAAGATAATTCCTTCTAGGCTCTTTTGAAGAAAACCTGTTCCCCGCCCCCCCCCCACACACACAGCCCCGTTCCTCTGTCTTTGACTGGTTTTTGGAAGTAATGAGAACTAAAACTAGATTTGTCAACATTGCTAGGTTAGCTGTGGATTACATCCACAGACACTTGCCAGATGGGAGAGGGACTGGTCCTGAGGCACACATACACCCGCACAGTGCTAACCCACAGACAAATGCCTCGGGTACAGGTAGAGATATACAGCACCTGCCTATTCAAACGAAAAGATATTCATGGACTTAGAGACATAACTCAGACAGTACAGTGTTTACCTTGTGAGCCCAAGGACCTGCGGTCAATTCCTCAGAACTCATATTAAGACAAACAAGCAAACAAAACAGGCATGCTCTCATACCCTCAGCCCTGGGGCAACAGAGACAAGTGGGTCTGGGAGGCCCACTGACCAGCCATCCCAGCCAAAGTGGTGAATTCGAGGACAATGAGAGACCCTATCTCCAAAAACCTAGGTGATGACCCCTGAGGAATGACAGCTGAAGTTGTACTCTGGTCTCTGCATATATGTACACACACAAAACAGACTTCAGGCATTCACCTAAAAGCAGACAGTTCTCAGTGCTAGGTGTTAGGCATTGTTCTTGGGCTCAAGTTTCTCCCAAGTCCCAGGAGTTGAGGGGAAACACCAATGATTAAAGCACATACAATGGAGGGACACATGTGGCCTATACCAGCAAGAAAGCTACAGCCTGCTCTAATGTTGGGAGAGCTCCAGAAAGTCTTCCTAGAGATTAAAGTAAAGAGTCATCAAGAAGGAACTAGGATATTCAAAGTCTCTGAGTGATTGCATAATTTTGAGAAGGTATTTGTAGCCAAGAAATAATAATCTCTTATTTTAGATTCTGTTACATTACAGATAAGTCAAGAGCCTCTTATCATTCCTAAATCTACCCGAACCTTAACTCAGTACTGAGTCATGTCAAAGCATTCGAAACAATATGGAATTTATTTTACTTCATGCTATAGGGTATGAGCAAGGGCCTGGTAGACTCTAGATCCCCAATTTGCAGGTGTTGATGCAATTTAGGTCAAGTGCTGGCAAACGATGGTGTGTCAGCCAGACCTGACCTGTGACATATTTTGCATGGCATAACAATTAAGAATGATTTTTAAGAATGATTTTTTTAAAAAATTCAAAGATTTTGTTATTTTTTTAAACTATAGATATGTGTGCATGTCTCTGCAGAGAAGTGCCCATGACTGCAGGTGCCGTTTATAGGCCAGCAGAGGGCATTGGAGTTCCTGGAATTGGAGTTACAGGTATTTGCCAGCTGCCTGTTGAGGGTGCTACAAACTGAACTTAGTCCTTTGCAAGAGCAGTGCACATTTTTAACTACTGAGCCATATCTCCAGTCCCTATTTTATATTTTTTAAAGAGTTGTCAAAAGAAAATGATGATACAGAGTCTTATGTGGCTCACAAAGCTTATAACATTTATCTGGTCTCTTAGACAATAAGTTTACTAACCCTTGGTAAGGTAATGGAAGATTTGTAGAATGTCTGAGTTTGAGCAACATGGTGTTGTGTCTGTTTGTGTGTGCATGTAATAGTCTGGCCCTTTTTGATTGCAAGTATCAAAAGCTAAACACAAACATCTTTAAGTCATTAGGAAATTAAATAGCTTGCATAAACACTAGATCAAAGGCTAAAATCGCTGCCTTCAGGCATTATTGGATCTAGGGGTCTAAATGACGATGTAATGTCTCCACCTCTTGATTCTGCATCCATTTACATGTTGATCTCACTACTTCTTGCTCTAAAATCCTAGGGAAGATTTTCCTTAGTATTAAATCTAAATCTAAAATGGAAAACTGGGCTGCTTTTCCAGGCCTGTGAGGGAGGGGAGAAATAGCTCTGCAAAGGGAAAGATGATGGACAATAAGTAGTACCCACATCCACCTAAGCTTTTATTGACAAACTTACAATTCCAAAACTGTGTCTGCCTAACAGTGTAGTAATAATCCCGGGTCCAACCAAAGCAGTCACAGCCATTTTCCGGGGAGAGACAAAGCAGTTACACAATTCCTTTACCTGTCCTAGTCCCTTAGTGATGTGCGATTCTTGGTCATGTCAAAAAGTGTCCTTAAGATTTTGCAGTATGTGGCCGAAAGGCTGATTTTTCACCCTACATAACCAATATAAAATAGTGAAGGGAGATTAGACCATAGTTTTTCATTTCTTAAAAAAAAAAAATAAAACAAAACAAAAACCCAACACTCTTCCTTTTGGAATAAGACAGAAAACAATGGACTCCGATCTATAGCCCTTCCTTTGAGATAGCAGGACGACTTCTCCAGAGCCTTTCCGTTGGGAAATACCTCCTTTATTGCTCTTTTGTGGACATCCCTGGGAAGGTGGCCTTTCTAGAATCAAAGCATCCCTCATCCAGTTTTCCATGGACTTGGTTCTAAGGATTGCCTCAGCAATTCAGCACCCCAGGTCCACTTGCCAGCTGCGGGGATTAGCTGATTCCTGGGCTCTCTGTGACTAGCAATGCCCATGGTTTCCAGACCCCCGCTGAGTGCTCATCCTTGAGTCTTGATCTGGCCCTCAGAAATGAAGCCTCTTAGCAATTGTTCTGTTTTATTTCTGGTGCTGTGTTAAAATACCTTGACAAAAAGCAAATTGGCAGAGATAGGGGCTTACTTCATTTTACTATTCCAGGATATAGTTCATCATTGTGGGGAAGTCAAATAGGAGCTTCATCCACAGCCAAGAACAAAAAGAACTGGCTACAAACCTGTTCAATGTTTGCTTGCTGGTACTCAGCTTAGTTTCTCTACTTTTACCCAGTTCAGGACCTAGGGACTGGTGGAAAGAGCCACTGGGGCTGTTTTCTATGTCAAGACAATCCCTCACAGACATGCTCACAGGACAGTTCAATAATATAGACCATTCCTCATTAAGACTCTCTCCCAGCTGGGCGCTGGTGGCGCACGCCTTTAATCCCAGCACTCAGGAGGCAGAGGCAGGCGGATCTCTGTGAGTTCGAGACCAGCCTGGTCTACA
>NW_004949147.1:2501246-2512004 GCF_000317375.1 Microtus ochrogaster
CAAAAAAAAAAAAAAAAAAAAAAAAAAAAAAAAAGACTCTCTCCCATGTGGTTCTGGGCTGTGTCAATCAAGTTGACAGAGATAACCATAATGGCAACAGGTCACAGTTTGAACATTCCTCTGCTCCTCAGCTTCACGGTTTCTGCGACAGCTCATCTATCTTGCTGCCCCTACAGAGACAACTCCTGTTCTGTTCCTTTATGCCTCATATTCCAGCAACCTTGGGCTTCACTCAGTAGTCAAAATCCCTGACTTCTAGGCCTTAGCCTCAAGAAGGATGCTTGAGGGCAGGTCTGAGGCAACCACACAAGAATTCATCCAGCCATTGGTCTGCAGCTTCCTGCTTGCCTCCCCCTTCAGCCACAGCCAGTTTTTAAGTGGAGGCGACATCAACAAAGGACTCCTGAGGAGACTTCTGTTCATTAACACTGAATCTGGAACCCTTTTACAACTCACATAGCTTGGAGACTGTGGGCATAGTCTTCAGCCCTCAACATGACCTCTGGGGTAGATTTCTTCCCCAGATACAACCCAGATACCCTGAATGCAGAGGAAAAGGGCATTTGGTCTGAGATGAGCATGGCTACCTCTGACTTCAGAAACAACTCGGGATGGGGGTGGGGGGGGTGGCTGGAGTGATGACTAAGCAGCTAAGAACACTGGCTGCTCTTCCAGAGGTCCTGAGTTCAATTTCAACAACCACATGGTGGCTCACAACCATCTATATAATAGGATCTGATGCCTTCTTCTGGCCTGCAGGCACACATGTAAAGCACTTATACACTTAACATAAAAAAAAGCTGGGAGATGGTAGTGCGCCTTTAATCCCAGCAGATTAAAGGTAGAGGCAGGTGGATCTCTACAAGTTTGAGGCCAGTCTGGTCCACAAAGTGAGTTCTAGGACAGCCAGGGCTGTTACAAAGAGAAACCCTATCTCGGAAAAACTAATATATACTCTGTGTGTGTGTGTAATTATATATATTATATATGTGCGTGTAATTATATATTATATATTAAACATATATATTATACATATATCACACACATATATTATGAGCCACAAACAACTCTGGCTATGCTGCTCTGTGCTCTGCTCCTATCTGGAGGCTCAGTGCAGCAGAGCACACACGGGATGCCCTCCAGAAGAAAGCAGTAGAATCCTAGAGACTGAAGAATGTCCTTGTTCCTTTCTAGCTTCAGTCCTAGACTTTGGGAACCCATTGTCCTAATGCTGTAGCATCCATCATGACAAAGCCAAGTTAAGTAAGAGCTCAATAGTCTGCCTGTGGCCTCTGGGCCTCCCCCATGCCAACTATGTTTGTATATTACATAGCCTGGTGTTCCTTGGGTTATAGCAGAGCCAGAACAGGCCAGGTCGCTGGCTCCCAGCTCGCAGCTTGAATCTGTACTTCCAGCTTTCTCTTCTGCCTTCCTCTAAGTTGACACTTGGCACACATTTGGTCACATTTTTACAGACCTTACTTACCCAGATAATCATGATAGACTGAAAACAGTCTGGCTTTCCCAAGAGATGCCTTTAGTGCTCAGCAGAAATCTCAGGGACTCGGGAAGAAAGCCTGCAGAATGAGCTTCATCTTCTAGGTAAGTAGTCCACAAATGGCCTGATATAGCCACTTTGGCTAGATTAATGAATAGGAAAGTCAGCTACCCACTGTTTGGATCTAGTGTTGAGATGGGGACTTATTATCTCTCTATAGCTTAACAAGTCCTCCAGAAAGCAGACTCTGGGGCAAAGATTAAAATGATGACTTGAGCACGGACCCCAGAATGGTGGCAGGGTGGGGGTGGAGGGGAGAAGAGATAGGAGGCCATTGAAGGGTGATGCAGCACTGTGTTGGCGACACTGCATAAGTGGTGAAGAAAGGGCAAGCCACAGGACAGTGCCAGGCTTGTTTCTAAGCATTCAGTACTTGTAAGGAGAAGGTACGTTTTGGAGCAGTTCACCAAGGGGATTTCAAAAGGGATTATCCATCCACACCCCCCCCCATGTCTTATTTTCCACTGGCCAATGTACACCCTACAAAGCAACTCTCGGTACTTCACAAGTGTACCATTTGCTCCCTGGAGGTTGGGAAGGCCAATATGCATTCCTACCAAAGATGTAGAAGTAGAGAAGCTATTTGGCATAGGCAGGTGCCTCCCCACTGAGAAAGAAGGAGGTTGCTTCTGGAATACAAAAAGGTGCATCAAGTTTGTGCCCAGTTGGCAACCAAGCACCAGAACTGTAACATTGAGTTCCACACCAAATGCATCTTAACTTGGAAGATGGAAGAAGTGCTTAAGTGTGTTTGTGATGATCAAGATTCTCTTGTTTTGTTTTCTAGAAATGCCTAAGCCCTAAATTCCAGTAGTTCCTGGATTTCCCAGTTGAGCCCTTTTGTTCTCACTCACTTTAGATTTGGGGAAAGAAGGCTGGGGCCAGAGGCTCGCTGCACAGGCATGAGGACCATAGTTCAGATCCCCACAACCTCCCATAAAAAGACAGGTAGGGGACTGCTGTAATCCCAGCCTCAGGATAGAGATAGGAGATCTCCCAAGCAAGCTGCCTGGGGAGACTGTCTACGCTGTCACGCTTTGAGTTTGGTTGAGAGATGCTACTTTAATGAAAAAGGTGGAAGAGGAGTGAAATGAGGACATGACTACCCCAAGGTGTGGCTGAGGAGAAAGTTTTTATTGCAGATATGAGGGTGAGTACTGCCAGAGGCATCTGGAAGAGTCCAGAGCAGGGAGAGAAAGTACTAGACTAAATATGACCATGAACTGGTCCATTAGAGAGAGGGGGAGAACGAGAGTGGAGAAGGGCAAGAGAACCAACAGGAGAGCGGGCAAGAGAGGCACTTGGCCAAAATGACACGGTTATATGAGAACGAGAAGCCGGGGATGGGGGTGGGGAGAGCCTGTGCATAGAGAAGTTTAGGATAGGAGGTGTGACAAGATGAACTGGAGGAGCCAGGATGCCTGGAACAGGTACTTGCGGAAAGAGCCTGTAGGCTAGCACATGCTTTGATGCTAATAGACACCACAGTTAGCCATTTGCCCTGGGTTTCTTTTAGACCTGAGAGAAGACATATGGTGGATAATTCCAGCCTCCTCATGCACGAATATGCACGTGTGCCCCTACATATACAATGTTCATAACACACACATGAAAATGAAAAAAAGATTAGGAAGGAGTAATTGACTTTCATAATAATATGTACAATTATTTTAGTCTTGGCAGACTGAATTGATGAGCTAAAGCAGCAAAGTTGTACTTATTCAGGTTCTGTTGAAAAATCTCAGGATTTCCATGCTCTAACATCCAGACATCTTCTGTTCTAATGCAGCAAAACCAATAGCATATGAGATTTAAACTGAGTTCTAATTTGTAGTTTTTTTATTGTTTACTTTTTTGAGAAGGGCCTTACTCTATAGGCCAGGCTGACCTCAAATTCATGGTGATCCTTCTGCCTTAGCTTCCAAGTGCTGAGATTATAGGCATGAGTACCTGGTTAAGACTGATTTTTTTTTAAATATTTATTTATTTATTTATTTATTTATTTATTATGTATACAATATTCTGTCTGTGTGTATGTCTGCAGGCCAGAAGAGGGCACCAGACCTCATTACAGATGGTTGTGAGCCACCATGTGGTTGCTGGGAACTGAACTCAGGACCTTTGGAAGAGCAGGCAATGCTCTTAACCACTGAGCCATCTCTCCAGCCCCTGAATTTTTTTTTAAAAAGACTGGATTCTGGAACTGGCGATGGCACAGTAGTTAAGAGCACTGGCTGCTCTTTCAGAGGAGCATCCATGTTAAGTGGCTCACAACCATCTGTAACTTCAGCTCCAGGTATCTTATACTTTCTTCTGACCTTCATGAACACACGCACACACACACACACATACACACACACACACACACACACACACACATGCACACACACTTTTTTTTTTTAGAAAACTGAGCTAGTTTATCATATTAATGTGCTGAGATCAAAGAGTAAGAGAGAATAAAAACTGAATTTATATAAAGAAGACAGAATAAATGAAGGAGTAAAGTTCCCACACGGCAAAAATGAGTGAAACGTAGGATACAATGAAAGTATAGCCTTGGATTACAAGGGAGTCCTTGTCTCATCTCAAACAGAAAGGATGGAAGGAAATGACTATTTGAATGTAAACACAAAAATGAAGCAACTCGCCTCCTGGCCTTTATTTTCTCTGCTGTGAAGCCGAATAGGGAGTAGGTGAAAAAGCTGATAGGCAGAAGGACAGTTGGATCCACCAACGATTCTGTTGAAAAGACTGTGAAGGGAACAATCTGTAGCTCATTTGTTGGACTACTTGCTTAGTATGTATGCACAAAGCCTTTGCGTTTGGTCCCTAGCACTGCATAAAGAGGTGGGATGAGGATGACATATACCTGTAATCCCAGAACTCAGGTAATGGAGGCAAAAAGACCAGAAGTTCTTGTGCTATGTAGGGAGTTCGAGGCCAGCTGGAGCTACACGAAACCTTATCTTAAGAGAGGGGGTGGCTGTGAATTTGTTGTAAGTATATTGTGTATAAGTTAAGTAAGCATAAGCAATTAAGTCTAGATAGCGTGATTCATAGACACCCCTCGCCATGTCAGAATTCAGAGGTTTTCAGAAAGGATTGGGAAGCTGCCAGGAACTTGGAAGAGTCTCCCCATTTCTCTGCCTCTCTTCATTCCTTCTCTTTGGCGGTTTATCTTTCTCCATTCTCATCCCTCAGAGTAGATCGGATGATGTTCAATTAGAATCCTAACCTCTCGGTCCTAATTTCATAATCCCAAAACAAAACAATCTGTTTAACACAGCAGTGTTGTGGCATATTATTATTATTATTATTATTTTTTGGAGACAGGGTTTCTCTGTGGCTTTGGAGCCTGTCCTGGAACTAGCGCTGTAGATCAGGCTGGTCTCGAACTCACAGAGATCCGCCTGCCTCTGCCTCCCGAGTGCTGGGATTAAAGGCGTGCGCCACCATCACCCGGCGTGGCATATTATTTTAACTTGCCAAAGACAGGTTACATCTGTTTATGCTGTATTTGTTTAATGATGTGTGTTTAATGATGTAAAGATGTGCTGAATCTGTTTCACCTCTCTGCCTAAGGTATCTGATTGGTCTAATAAAAGTTGAATGGCCAATAGCTAGGCAGAAGATGGATAGGGGAGGCTGGCAGGCAGAGAATAAATAGGAGGAGAAATCTAGGTTCAAGAGAAAGCAGAGGAGAGAAGGAGGGAGACACCTGGGGCCAGAAGCCATGCAACTCTAAGCCAGCCAAACAGAGAGACAGCAAAAAAAATAAGAAAGGTCAAAAATCCCTAAGGCAAAAGGTAGATAAAGAGAAACAGGTTAATTTAAGTTAAAAAGAGATAGCCAGGAAGTGCCTAAGCTAGGCCTAGCATTCAAAATTAATAATAAGTTTCTGTTTTGGGAGCCAGTTGGTGGCCCAAAAGAAAAAGCCTGGTACACAGTACACAGCTTGGTAACTGTAATGTAGGCACCAGAAGTCTCAGGAAACATGTACAGAGCCTATTGGTGCTGGGCACAGCCATGGAAAACACAATTCCCAGAGAATGGGCTCAGGGGTTTGACTAACCAAAAAGAATGCCTGCCTACCCACAAACTCAGGTCTGAGAACTCGGTGATTTCCTTAATCCAGTATTAGTCCCTTTCTTGAAGCTATGATAAAAGACCTGACAGGAACAAATTATGGAAGAAAAGGTTTATGCCTGGCTCATGATTCCAGAGAAATTTCAGCCTATTGTGGCTGAGAAGGCATGGAGCTGGAGGAAGTCATGCAGAGAATGTCTGAAATCTCCAGTGAGTGTCTAGGGATGGTGCTGGAGGAAGTCACGCAGGGAAATGTCTGAAATCTCCAGTGAGGGTCTAACAGCCCTCCTCACTCCCCCTTTCTGTGAAGGGATGTCAGCAGACCCAATCTTGTGAGGATCACTTGTGGTAACCACTGTGATTTCTAAGATTAACAGTAAACGGCTGTTAGGGTCAGAGGTGAGTGTTCAACAACACATATTAACACAACTGTGATGATGGTGACTGATTTGATCCTGGGGAGATGACTCAGTCAGTAAAAAATTGCCATGAAAGCATGAAGATTCAAGTTCAGATCCTCTGGGCCCATGTAAAAAGTGAGGTGCAGTTGTACCATCTGTAATCCCAGCACTGAGACAGGAGAATCCCTGGGGCTCACTGGCTAACCAGTCTATCCAATTGAAGAACTTCACTTTCAATGAGAGACCCTGTCTCAAAAAATAAGGCAGCGTGCACACACACATACACATATGCACTCACACACATCACAGTGGGAGGGGGGCTAACTGACAGGATATGTGTGCTTAGGGAAATGAACAAAGTCAGGAAGATCATACCCATAAAGCAGTTGATAGTCACTGTGAGTACGTGAGCATAAGAGGGAAGGGGTTAGAGGGAAGGAATCCTAGGAGGTTGTGGGAGTCTAGAGTTTGACATTTCATTCACGGGACAAAATTCTTGTGGTTTCTTAAAAACACTACATTGAGCACATTTCCACAGTGCGTGGCTCTCAAAGACTATGCGATGATTATGAGTATGGCAAACCCCTTTGTAGGGTAAAAGGACCAGCCAAAGAAACACACCCTGACCCTGAAACCAGTGCCAAAGAAAGACGCTTTGTCCCTAGAATTAGAAATATGCCCTGGGCCGGGCGATGGTGGCGCACGCCTTTAATCCCAGCACTTGGGAGGCAGAGGCAGGCGGACCTCTGTGAGTTCGAGACCAGCCTGGTCTACAGAGGCTAGTTCCAGGACAGGCTCCAAAGCCACAGAGAAACCCTGTCTCGAAAAATAAAAACAAAAAAAAAAATTTTTAAAAGGTCAATGAAAGAAACACAATTTGGTCTCTGAAACCAGAGCCAAATCTGCCCCTGATCAACTAAGCTGAAAACTAACCAATTCCAGGGCAGGCAAATGAACCAATCCCCAAGCAGAAAACCAACCAATCTGAGCAGAGATCTAAACCAATCTAAGCTCAAGGGCCTGAAATCTGACCGATTCCCACCCCGACAATCTCCCTGGAAAACTCCGTTCCTAAGAAGTCCTATATAAGCCCTGCACCTGTTCTGTTTGCTGTTGCCCTTTTTCCACCCTGGCAGAGACAGCCGCTCCCCTGGATTCTTCCCTCCTAATAAATCTTTTGAATGAGGTATGGTTGAAGACCTTCTTTCACCAGAGCAAAGATGGAGCCAAGCAGCATTGTAGCACATTCCCTGGGAGAGCCTTACCCTAGCAGCTCCGAGTTGTTACAACTTCAACCAGTAAGCAGCAGAACAGGGATGTAACACTTTCACTGGGGAAACCTTCCCCTAGTAGAGCCGAGTTGTTACACTCCTAGCACCAGAGTCTAGCTGTAACAACTTTGCTGGGAAAACCCTTTCCTGCCAGAACAGAACTGTTACATTGGGAAAACCTTTCCCTAGGGCTGTAAGCTGCTCTCCTTACTGTGACCTGTGCTATTCCCTGCCTCCCGACTGCCAGAATATTTTTCCATCTGAGGCACAATGCTTACACCCTTCTGTACTACTATGAACTTTTGCACTCTAAGACTGGAGTATATCCCTTATTTTTTCTCAGTTATTACAATGTAACAAATAGTGAAGCTTGTTAGCAGTCAGCTACCTGGAGGCCTTTTTCTAATATCCAGATGGGAACCATGAGTAAGCAAGGAGAAAATCTAGAGCCCAGTGAAAAATCCCAAGTGCTCAAACCAAGCTTTAATCTCCCATAAAATCACTTAAACAAGTATTTTCCTGCGTGTGTGTGTGTGTGTGTGTGTGTGTGCACCACATTGGTTCCTAGTGCTCTTAGTAGCTAAAAGAGGGTGTCAGATCCCCTGTACCTGCAGTTACAGATTATTTGTGAGCTGCCATGTGGGTGCTGGGAACTGAACCCAGGTCCTTGGCAATGCAACCACTGGCTCTTACCTGCTGAGCCATCTCTTCCACCTCCACTAAAATCTTTTAGTTATCTTCTGAGATGTTCTTACACATCCTATTCTGGTCTTGAATTTGCTATGTAGCTGAGAATAACTTTGAATTTTTCTGCCTCAACTTCCTGAATGCTGAGATGAGAGGTTTGCTGCACCACACAGGGTTTATTTTACACAGGTGTGCAGAAACCAAGGCTCTGTGAATACCAGGCAAGCACTCTACTTAGTGAGCTATGGCCCCAACCCACTAAGGTTGTGTGTCCCGAAGGCCAGGTAGATTCCAGCACACCCAGCAACAGTGCATGGGGGCGAGGCAGATTTAAGAATCTTAATTTTTGATTTATTTGGGGGGGGGCGCCTGGCTTCAACCTGCACAGAGGGGGACGCCTCAGTATCTCTATATAGACAATCTAAATTGCTTTCCTTCCGCAGTCCTCCCAACCACATGAGGCGACAAAGAAAAAACATTTTTTGGCGAATCGGGAGCACCTCTTCCTCCCTCGCCCTCAGGGACCCAAGGAACAGGCGCCACCCACTCGCTCCCTCACGCCTTC
Source organism: Microtus ochrogaster (assembly GCF_000317375.1). NCBI lineage: Eukaryota > Metazoa > Chordata > Mammalia > Rodentia > Cricetidae > Microtus > Microtus ochrogaster. The sequence goes on from NW_004949147.1 coordinate 2,509,815, forward strand.
AGCTATCGGTCACTGCGCACGCGCGCCCAGGCTGGCATCCCGGGGCGGGGACACGCCCAGGCTCAGCTTGCACGGCGGTTGGGCGGAGGCGAGACACGTGACCGCAGTGTCCTCGCCCGAGCATGCGCAGAGTGGCCCAGCGTGCCCGGGACGGCACGCTGAGGCGTGGGAGCGCGACCTCGCCCGCCCGCCTCGGTCCCCGCCCCTTGGCCTGCCGCTCCGCCCCCGCGGGGCGTCCCGGGCCGCTCGTCCCCTCCGCGGCGGCCGCGCGCGGCCCGGGGTCGCCGTGAGTACGCTGTAGGCTGGCGTGTCGGGGGAAGCCGGAGTGGGATGGGGCGGGGCGGGCAGGCGGCGGGCGGGGTCCGCCCTGCCTGAGGGACCGAGTGAGGGGCGATGACAGGCTTCGCTCGGCTGGGCGGCTGGCGGCGGTGAGCCGCAGACGGCTTCTTAACGGGGAAGGCCGGGGCTGGGGGCCTACGGGGGACACCTGGAGAAGAGGCCTCAGGCCCTGTCCTGCAAGCGCGGGTGTCCTCGGCGAGCATCCCGGTCCTCTCCCTCCGCGGGTGCCCCGGCTTAGCGCTGGCTGGCTGGACTCGCCCCTCCGCGCCCCGCTTCGCCTTTGTTTAGTAGCTTAGTCCTTCTGTCGTTCCTGTTGGAGCTTTCCTCTGCTAGCACACAGAGCTGGGAGGCAAGCCCAGAGTGGAGACGTTGAGATCAGAGGCTTCTGTGACTAGGTAGATGTCAGATGGTCACTCTGGAAAGTGCCTGTGGACTTAGAGAGAAAGACCTTTGTGAGTCGTTCTACGGCAGATTTACCTTTGGCATAATCTTATAGGAACAGATCAAGCATGTTAGGGCGAGCTGCCATCACCCAAAATAAACAAACACTGAGCAAAACAGCGCTTTTCTCTGGTCACTCTGATAGTCCCTATTTGGTCCAGCTCCTCTTCAAAGGGTCCAGCTCTTAGTTTAGTAACCGCTGTGTTAGTTACTGCTTCATCCCATGAAAAATGAATGTATTTAGGACCTATCAAATATTCGAGTTCCTCAGGCAAGTTTTGACTTCCTTAGCTTGGAATATTACATGAGAACTTTGAACTAGGTCATCTTTCAGGCCCGTCTTCCTTTTTTTTTTTTTTTTTTAATGTCTGGGAATTCCATGATCCACAAACCTTCCTCTCTCTAGCTTTTAAATCTGATACTCCTCATTCCTGAGGGAAGAGCATTTAGTGTTGAGGGTTCAAATCTTTCCCACTAAAACAGCTTGGTTTGAAAAGTTGGTCATTTCATTTCATAACCGTCTTTTCCTTGGAAAAACTGATTTTTTTCCCCCCTGTCCTTTTAATAGCAACAGAAGCCAAGCAGCAAGCCTTGAAGACATGCTCAGTGTTTCTTGACTTAGGGTGAAAGACCTTGAAAGAGCTGGCACTTTTCCCTCAGCTGCCATCGTCCCACCGTTCCCAGAGAACCCAGGCTGAAGAGCAGTGCTCCTTCCTTGTATCCCTCCGTGGTTGTCCAGATCAGCGCTTGACTGTTTATTTTCCAATCTCAAAAGAACTCCAGTCTCCAGAACTTCAGAATTTGCTTCTTGCTGCTCTTGAAGGTGAATGAGATCTTGGTTTTCAAAAAGCATTTTGTGTGATTATTGTTGATGCATAGAAGCGGCGTTAAGTTCTTATATTTATCTCCCGTTTGGTACACAGCTGAGGGATCATTCACTAATTCAGTAAATGTGTTATAGAGGCTGAGAACAGTACGGATCTTTGCTTGTAGAGCTTACAGTCTGGTGTCCGAGTATGGGGAAGGAAATAATTGGGGAGGGACAGGGAATGCTGGTGTAGGTATTATTATTACTGTTAGGATTTTTTAGTGAAGGTATTTTATAGAGGTAGTTAAGGTGACCTGTGACTAGAGTGTGGCTATCGTAAAAGGCCATCCTAAAAGGGGAGAACAGAGGAGACAAGGCTGTGTAGTGTGACTATGCTTGCTGTGTTTGAAGAACAGCAAGGAGACAAGGGGAATCTTCCTGTTGACGTGCAGAGTTGGTTTTCTAGGGAGAGCCTTTGATTTTATAATTGCAGAATTTTTCAACTATACACCAAAAAGCAGGGAATATAAGAAACCCTTGTGTACTTTTCTCAGCTTCATCAGTTACCAACATTTTTTTTTTTTTTTTTTTTTTTTTTTTTT
>NW_004949147.1:2512104-2523131 GCF_000317375.1 Microtus ochrogaster
TTGGTTTTTCGAGACAGGGTTTCTCTGTGGCTTTGGAGCCTGTCCTGGCACTAGCTCTGTAAGACCAGGCTGGTCTCGAACTCACAGAGATCCGCCTAGTTACCAACATTTTTTTGTTTTGTTTTTGTACTGAGCTCGTTGTGTAGACCAGGCTGGCTAAGAACTCAAAGAGATCCACTTGCCTGTGCCTTTAGAATGCTGGAGTTAAAGACATGCCACTATGTCTGACTCACAGTTATCAACATTTTGCAAAATTTATTTCATCTGTTTTCACACTTATTTTATTTGAAAATGGAATAGTATTTAATTTTTAAAACTAAAATTCTAGTTGATGTACAAAACGAGTTTTTTCATACATACAATTGTACTTTGCTCATACTTGTCCTCCCGACCCCCCAGTAGTGTTTTAAAGCAATTATTAGATATCAGGTTATCTCTAAGAACTTGAGTTGTAATTGACTTTTGCATATTACTTTTTGGTCAGTGAGGTAGTACAGTCAGCTCAAGGACTGCTATGTAGAGTTTATTTTGGTATTGTGCTTTATAGCCCCATACTGAACCAATTACCAAGTTTAACTTGGTCTCTGAGAAGAAACGACAGACCCTTGGAAGATGCAATGACTTTGTGGGATGGTTCTCAGATTTTATCATGCAGCATAATAACTTTAGGGCTTGTTAAAACATCACTGCATTCTAGTTCTGGTTTTTCTGCTTCACTAAATCTCAGGGGGTAAGGGTTAAGATTGGCATTTTAGCAAGTTCCCAGGTAATACTGATGCTGTAGTCACACCAGCCCACCTAGAACCGATGATGTAGAAAAGTAAGGTTTGGTAGAATCACATCAAGGACCAAGAACACCATTGAGTAGTTTGGAATGGATTAGATTGAGGAATATGTGGAGCCAGGAAGGACTAGTGCTTCCTAGTATTGGCTTAATAGTAAAGAGTTTTAAACTGACTTAACGTTCAGGATTAATTCGTGTGAAATTATACTAATTGGTTATGGAATAGGGTTATGTGTTGGTCTAAGTTGAAAGCTCCCCAGGTAATGTGTAGGTAATGTTTGTGACCTACTGATCTAGAGAGCAGCAGAAAGCTTTGAAAGCCTACTGTTACTGTAGCTCTGACATCTGTTACCATTCAAGCCTTCATAATTTCATAGCTGAGTTGTTTTTTCATGACCTGATGTAAGTGAAGACTTCAGTGGGGCTAAAAATAGCCTGTTATGGGATGGAGGTCTTCTAGGATTAGAAGTGGGGAGGAGGTTAGTGCTTTTTCTGAGTGCTTGTTGGGTCATTACTGTAACTATGTGGAGGTTAGGTTCTGAGACGACCCTGGAGCATTGTTTCAGCCATGACAACTCAGATAAATTTTACCAGAGCATCGTCGGTGTTATTGAGAACTCTGAATTAGATGGTTGTCATATAATGGCTTCTAGTAATGTTGCTATTATTTTTTAAAGATTTAGTTTTAGTTTTATGAATATTTGTGTTAGATCCCCTGGAGCTAGAGTTATAGGCAGTTATGAACTGCCTGGTGTGGATGCTTGGGAACCCAACTCAGGGCCTCTGTAAGAGCACTACTAAGTCATCTCTTCAGCCCCCTTGAATTAATTTATTTTTGAGACAGAGTCCTCAAAGTATCCTAGGCTAACCTCAAAGATGTTATCTTCTTGACCATAGATCCCCTCCTTATTGCTGGGACTATGGGTGTGAATCACCAAGCTCAACTAAAGCTGATGTTTTAAAAGCAATAATGAGGGGTTACAGATATGGCTTGTTGGCTAAAATGCCTGCCATGGAAGTGTGAGAACTAGAATTTGGGTCCCCAGAACCTACATAAATGTCAGGTGGGCATGGTGGCTACGTATAATTCCAGCTCTGGGAATGTGGAGATAGGATCTCAGCAAGGTGGCTAGCTAAACTAGCCTGTGTTGGTGAAGTACAGCGTTAGTTGAGAGATCTTGTCTCAATCAGGCAGAAAATGAATGAGAAAGACTTCAAGAGTCAGCCCTGGAAGCCTACACACGCACATTCACGTGTACTTTTATACACATTTGCTTGCACCCACGTACACATGTAAAGAAAAAAAGTGATAGTGGCCCAATATGGGAAAATAGGAGCAAAGAGTCTAAAAAGAATCTGGTTCTGGTTCATAAGGCTGATGAGGCTTGGTATTGTGAAAGCTGCTCATAAATGAACTGAGTGGACACAGAATCATAGCAGTTTGGTCCTGCCATTGTTACTTTTGGTTTTAAGGTTATTGTAACCTTATAGACTAGAGCAGATACTTACTCCAGTTCCAACTTTCAACTTTGAGTGTAATAGACAGGTGTATATTCTACTGACAGTGCCTTCAGCTTGGTTAAAGAAGTAAAGTCTATGTGTTTATGTGCATTATGCCTCTTTATATGTGTCTGTAATTGGACAAAATATACCTGTGTATATACTATCCAGCTAATAAGTAGTGAACCCAATTGTTATTTACTTTCCATAGGACAGTGACTTATTACCACAACAGCAGAGTCTGCCATCTCCAGCAGATCGCCAGTACCTATGACATCATCACCTCCTTTGTCTCATTCTGTGATCTCCTAAATGCTCATCTTGTTGGCCTGGGTTCGATTGGTGGTATGGAGGGGTGCTGCCTAGCACTGACCTGAGAGTGTGTGTGAGACTCACTGACCCAATGGTGAGGACTGACTCCTTGTGTCACTGGACTAGTCATCTAAGGGGCAGATAAGACAGAAGGCTGGGGCTGGAGAGATGGCTCAGTGGTTAAGAGCATTGCCTGCTCTTCCAAAGGTCCTGAGTTCAATTCCCAGCAACCACATGGTGGCTCACAACCATCTGTAAAGAGGTCTGGCACCCTCTTCTGGCCTTCAGGCATACAGACAGAATACTGTATACATAATAAATGAATAAAATAAAAAAAATTAAAAAAAAAACAAAGACAGAAGGCTGACTTTACCTTTTCCTGGTATTTTCCCCCTCTTGCCCTTTTGGAAGTAGCTATTTGAAGTTAATGGAAGAAGGAGGAGTATGGAAAAAGTGTCACTTGAGCTGTGTAGGGCTGTTCTCTTTGAAAGGAAGGGGAGAGATGAACACTAGGAGATAAAAGAGTAGAGATGAGGTTGGCTGTGGTGGCTTGCATTTGTAATCCCAGCACTTGGGAAACTGAGCCAGGTGAATTGCTGCAAGGTCTGAGCTAGCCAGGACTATAGAGTAAGACCGTGCCTCAGAGAGAACACAAAACAAGGGAGATGAGGAAGTGACGATGCAGAGCTTAGGATGTTCTCTGCCCCACCGAGTCAGAGCTAGACTTAGGTAGTATTGCACTCAGTCAGAGTGAAGTGAAAGGTGTAAAAGGATTCAGGCTTCAGTTACTTATTCCCAAGAGATGTGAGAATCTGTTTTCCATCCTTTTGCCCTACCCTAGCCCATGTAATAACAAGGACCTAACAAAGGATGGTGCTTCAGTGTTTTTGTTATTGTTGTTTATCTCCAGGACATCAAAGGCCAGTTCTGGAATGATGATGATTCAGAAGGAGATAATGAATCAGAGGAATTTCTATATGGAGTTCAGGTGAGGTGAATTCCCTCAAACTCATTGTTGGATGATTTAGATTTTATATGCTGGGTACATCAGAAGGAAAGTTCTACTGAACAGAGATGAAATGAGATAAAATGTTAGTGGGATCTGATAGGAATCTTTCAGAACTGATTCATTGTCCTTGCTTATACCTAGGACTTGTTATCATCCTCCTCATGAAGGGGACCCTTATGTTAGTTAGAAATTATTATTTTCTTCTCTCATTCTCAGAGAGAGTCATTTCATTGTTAGGATCAAATCTTAAATGGCTCCCAGAGGGTGTCACTATCATTGCCACCCAGAAAAATGCAATTGCTAACAATTGCATTCCTAAGCAAAACTGTTCAGACTCTCAGGATGCTTTTCAGATAGAACTCGTCTGAATTTCTGTAGAAGGCAAAATTTGAGAGGAAAGGCTAGAGCTTGAGAATATGAACTCTTAAAGCAAAACTGCCTGTTGGTCGGCTGAAACTTTCTTAGGCTGGAATAGAGAGTCTTGTTCCCTGAAATATGTGTTAGAGTTCCCCCAAGAGCCTATGTGCTGCCCTTTCATCTTTCCTGTTCCTGGTGTGTCTGCATGTTCTGTTTATTCTCTCTTTCTTACTTCCCCTTTGTTTATCTCTTTCCACCTCCGCCACCATTAATATTTTTATGGCTGAATCAGGGGAGCTGTGCAGCTGACCTGTATAGACACCCACAGCTTGATGCGGACATTGAAGCAGTGAAGGAGATCTACAGTGAGAGCTCTGTGTCCATCAGGTGGGACTCAACTTCAGGATGACAAGGGTCTTTAAAAGGCTAGAATTTCTTTGATGGTGTAATGTACTGATAAATTTATGAGTTTAGCAATAGAAGGTTACTCAGAGTATTTAAAAATAAAAATGGCTGACCATAGGAGATAGGAGTTAGAACTATTTTTCTTAGCTATTCCCTCTTATCCTAAATACCTTTAGGTCACTAGTTCCCTTTGGGATAAGAAGGGTTATGGTCATAAGTGATCTGATACATAGCTAAGATCTTTTTCTTGTTGCTGTTTTTTGTTTGTTTATTTTGAGGCAGAGTTTCTCTGTGTAACTAAGGTCTAAGTATGGAGCTCTCTTCCACCCTTTCTCATGTTCCTAGGGTTAGTTCTTTACCTTCTTTACCTCTCTAGTCCCTTCTGTCTTAATGAGCCTCCCTTGTGGTTGCCTGTGTCTCTGTAGAGAATATGGAACTATTGATGACGTGGACATTGACCTCCATATCAACATCAGCTTCCTCGATGTAAGTAGTGTCAACAGTATGTGTAGCTTGCCTTACGGGTTTTTTTCATGTAGGCCTGGTGTCTTGTTCTTGAGTGCTGTATTTGGAACCTATATTCTACACCTCTGTCATTCCTAGACCATCAACGAACAATCATGTATACTGTTATGTGCATATATGTGTCCATTTCTCTCTGTTGTAAACCAGAAATAATTTCTCTTACTCTCTTAGGAGGAAGTATCTACAGCTTGGAAGGTCCTTCGGACAGAACCGATTGTGTTGAGGCTGCGGTTTTCTCTCTCCCAGTACCTTGATGGACCAGGTAAAGACAGTGACATTGGACAAGTGGGTAATCTGAGTATAGTCTGTTTTTTTGTTTTTTGTTTTTTTTTTTGTTTTTGTTTTTTTTTTGTTTTTTGTTTTTGTTTTTTTGAGACAGGGTTTCTCTGCGGCTTTGGAGCCTGTCCTGGAACTAGCTCTGTAGACCAGGCTGGTCTCGAACTCGCAGAGATCCGCCTGCCTCTGCCTCCCAAGTGCTGGGATTAAAGGCGTGCGCCACCCACGGCCGGCTCTGAGTATAGTCTGATCCAAAGTACTAAGTTAATTGAAGTAGAAATAAAGTTGGAAATAAGACCTTTGTGCTCACCCTTTGTTTTCCATTTCTTGTCATTAGTGTCCTCATCCCCACTCATCTGATAGCCTTCTTCTTGATTTGTGAAATTGTTTTCTCTGACCTGAAGATATTTGTTCTTCTCCAAACCTCCCAACTTCCGACTGAAAATATTTAAAGTTTATTAAATGGCTTCTAGAATTTACTGCTGCCTCAAGTTTTCTTCCTCTACTATGCAGGCATGTCCAACTTTTGACATTCCAACACATTGTCCTCTTCAAAATCCACACTCAAGAACTGAACAACCAACTTACCAAAAAAAAAAATTACAAAATTTTCATAATGTTTTAAGTAAGTTACAGTTTTATATTCAGCCACATTCATAGCTATCTTTAACTGCAAGTTGGATTTGCCTGAGAGTACCTAACAGCTACTGTGTCTAGAATCTGAGGAAGCTGTCCTACTGAACTGTGACTTTAGACTTTGTAGAGATTAGAGTTATGCACACATTGGAAACTTTTTCTTCTCTTTGCAGAACCATCCATTGAGGTTTTCCAGCCATCGAATAAGGAAGGGTTTGGGCTAGGTCTTCAATTAAAAAAGTAAGAACTTTTTTTTTGTTGTTGTTCATGGACATGTGATGGAAAAGTATTGAGAAATACTTATCTTAGTCAGCTTTCCATTTCTGTTACAACATACCTGAATTATTCAACTTAGAAGAAAGAAAATTTTATTTTAGCTCACAGTTTAGCAGTTTCAGCCTATTATAACTTGACCCTATTTATATCTTTGACATCACAATACATCATTGTAGAAGCATGTGGTAGAAGGGGTCTGTTCAACTTACAGTGTGCTGGCAAACACAGACAGAAAGACAGACACATACACATGAGGCTCAGGGTACCAATATCCCCTGCAACGGTGTGCTCCCTTCTTCAACCAAGTCCTGCCTCCTCAATATTCTGCCACTTCCCAATAGTGTCACAGACTGGGAGCCAAGCCTTCAGCATGTTAACCTTTGGGGGGCAGTCACATTCCAGACTCTAACCACAAATGTGTCAAAGCCTTGAACATGTTTTTTTCCAGAAATGGCCTTCTAAAATATTCCTAGGAAAAGTTAAAATAAATTTAGGAAGCCAGATCGGGTTGGTGGTGGCACACACCTTTAATCCCAGTACTCGGGAGGCAGAGGCAGGTGGATCTCTGTAAGTTCGAGGCCAGCCTGGTCTATAGAACAGCCAGCTGTAGATCGATGCTATAAAATAGTCTCACACTAGCTCAGAATTGAGTATAAGGATTGAAGATAAGCATCAGTGTTGGTGGAACTTAGTACCAGTAGATGTAAGATTGTTATAGAAGAGGATGATAGGGTGAAAAGAAAGTAGAATCGAAGGCAAAAAACTTTTTAATACCCAAAGTATCCAGGAATCCTTCAGGATGGTGGACAGAAGAAGAAGAAACACTAAAACTAGGCCAAAGGAATCTTGACCCCCCTTAAAGATAGATCTTAGAGGTAGAACACTTGCCTAGCTGAGATGCAGAAAAATGAAGTATCTTACAGACTTTGGGAAAGGAACTGACCGGACAGGAAGATGTTTGATCATGGCCCCTAAGGACAGAAGATGGTGGTAGAGCCCAAATAGAGAAGTGAGTCTTAATATGAGAGTCACCTTTTCTCCAGAGAATGAAGGGCTAGAGATAAGGGTTGAAGGAGAAGCAGCTTTTGTATTAGGGTTGGAAAATTAGGGAAGCTAACACCTCATGATTTCTCTAATGAGAAGAAAAGGAAGTTATTGGTTATAGGTAAAATTTTGAGTTTAAAGAAGCTGATGAGGTTTTATCATGATAGCCTAGGGTAATCCTACAAAGAACTGGTCAAGGACAAGTGAAATGATTGACAAGTTGGGTTGCAAGGTGAAGACTATAAATTCAGGGATGTAGTTTTTCACCTAACATTATTGGTATCGCATATCCATAGTCATTGCACTAATTGCAAAGTAGAAGGTTCTCTTCTGCCCTACCCCTTCTATTCTGTTTTCAGTGTAGTTATCTGTGGCACTAAATCCAGACTGTGGTTTCTAGTCTGAAGGTTCTCCTTTATAATGTCTCCAGAAATATTCTGGCTTGTTGGTTAGGTAACGAGTGAGTGTTTAGTCCTAGGATGAAGATGGTGCTTTAAGATAGATAGTATTTTCATATGCCAGTGTCATATCAAGAGAGGCTTTGGCAAACATTCTGTCAAAACTAGCGTTATAGTCTCTGAGTCTGGAGATTAGTTGCCTCTCTTTGTCCTTTTTTGCCTGATCTTGCCTAATCCTCTTGATTTCCTAGGATCCTGGGTATGTTTACATCCCAACAATGGAAACATCTGAGCAACGATTTCCTGAAGACCCAGCAGGAGAAGAGACACAGTTGGTTCAAAGCAAGTGGTACCATCAAGAAGTTCCGAGCTGGCCTCAGCATCTTCTCACCCATTCCCAAGTAAATATTTTCCTAGAATTGATCATTTCCAATTATCTGTCTTATCACCTTCTGGAATGCCTAAAATAATTTCTTCTGTCTTTTCTCTGAGTCCAGTAAATTCTGTACCTTTTACATAATAATAGTGAAAACATGGTGCTGGTCCCCTTTGTATCCTTACCTTTCTACTTTGATTCAATATTTATAACTCATCCCTTATGTAAAGCACAATACCTATCTTTTGGAGGCATATGTATTATTTTTCCATCATTTTAGAAAATTATGTTTAAAGGTGTTTTGCTTGCTCTATGTGTGTGTAGTGCCCTCAGAGGCCAGAGGAGAGGGTATTGAATGCCCTGGAACTGGAGCTACATTTGGCTGTAAGCTGCCATGTAGGTGCTGGGAATCAAACCCAGGTCCTCTGTAAGAACTGCTGAGCCATCTTTTCAGCCCTTTATCTTTTCATCTTATCTTCATCTCTCATCTTTATTTCTTGTCATAAAGAAGCAGAGACATAGACACTCACTTCTTGTTCTTATATAGGAGGTGCTGATACCTAAGCTCTGGTAATAAACATTGCTCTATTCTTTGACCCTGGTTCTATATCCAGGTTTCTGATTCTCCAAAGATGGACACAAAGCTAGATTTGTAGTGTTCCACAGGCTACTTTTGATGGTTAGACAGTTGGCATTAGGCAAGGTTTAGGATACAACTACTTGCCTAGGATAGTGTTGAATGCTTAGTCCTTTTCTCTGACAACAAAAAATGATCCTGTCATCTTTAAGAAATATACTTGGTCATACTTAGTCTGAATGACATGGTGGCTGAGGCTTTGCTTCTGCCTTTTATGTGCTACGACCTGAAGAACATACAGATAATGATATCAAAAGCCAATTTTGTGATTTGTTATTCTCTTTTGACATTATTTAAGATAACAATAGACTATGCTCTTGAATTTGTGATCATCTCTGGCCTACAATGTTCTTTTTTCTAATTCTCTTCTAAAGTTCATAATGAATTCCCAGTTTTATTACTTTTTCTTTGCTCTTTCTCTACAGGTCTCCCAGTTTTCCTATCATACAGGACTCCATGCTAAAAGGCAAACTGGGTGTACCAGAGCTTCGAGTTGGACGCCTTATGAATCGTTCCATTTCTTGCACCATGAAGAACCCCAAAGTAGAGGTGTTTGGTTATCCCCCCAGCCCCCAGGCAGGTCTTCTGTGCCCCCAGCACGTGGGCCTCCCTCCCTCAGCACGGACTTCTCCTTTGGTACATGGGCTGGGGATGGTGTGATGTGGTCATCAGGAGGGTGGGGGTAGATATGTAGGGGAATAACTTTTCAAAGGGGTGGGGGTAGAGCTGTCTAGTCAAATCTAGGCATATATCATGAATGTATAGAATGGAATAGTTTTTAATTATTGAATGCTTATATATAAATAAATAATATTAAGTAATAGTTATTAAATGCTTATTTCATACCTGACAGGCCTGTCTGATAGTAGTTTATAAAGCAGAGTCTGGGGATTAGCGTGCCAAGGAGAAGTCATGTATAGTATAGTTAGGTTATGGCTACAACTTGGTAGTCAGCTGCTGTGCCAACCTATTGTAACTTTGAAGAGGGTTAAAGACTGGTATACCTTAGAACCTTTAACAAAAACTTCTAAAGGTCTCTCTAGCTTTGTGATTTCTTAGGCTGATCTGAGCTAAGACTTAGCTATTTTAGGATAATCCTGGATAAAGGTATGAATGAGGAATGTTTGGGCCCCACTTTATAAGAAACTCATAGGATCTGTCTTGAACTCTTACTAGGTCAGTGGTCACTGCAAGAACATTCCCACTCTGGAGTATGGATTCCTTGTCCAGGTAATCAAGTCCAGAACTTGTTGCCAAAACCCTTCCCTGTTGCTCACCCACCTAACTGCCTAAACCCCAGTCTTGAGTCAGTTATTTCCTGAGTTGATTTGCTCCCAAAATTATACTGAGTGTTGGTTGAGCAAACAAAGAAAAGATGTCAATCCATCCTCAAGAAGGTCACAGCATTATCAAGAACACTTACTGCCATGGTTCTCAACTTTTCTAATGCTGTGACCCCTTCATATAGTTCTTCACATTGTGGTGACCCCAACCATAAAATTACTATTATTGCTACTTCATAGCTGTAATTTTGCTACTGTTATGAATCGTAATGTAAAATGTCTGATATGTAGGATATCTGATATGCTATCCCTGTGGGTTTGGAACTATTGACTTGCAGGCTTAATAACCAGCCCGTAAACATGTGAACAGCCTGATTAATACACAAGAACAAGTAGTTAAACCAGTGTTAAGTAAATAAAAATTTAAAAGCATATACTTTAAGATACTGTTGCAAAAGCTCTGGATTTATGCCATTTTCCTTCCATAGAATATGTGTGTTTGCATGTATGTGTTTGATGAGGAGATGGGTTAATTGTCCTTAAGTGGTGGAAATCACTTAAGCCCTGCCCCCCAGCATTTCATCTTGGATTGAATACACTCATGCCACAAGTAGAAAATCTATAATGAGCGGATCTCTGTGAGTTCGAGACCAGCCTGGTTTACAGAACTAGTTCCAGGACAGGCTCCAAAGCCACAGAGAAACCCTGTCTCGAAAAACCAAAAAAGAAAATCTATAATGACTACAGCCACTGTAACTGATTAGTTAGTACCTATTTGTAAAATACTTTCATGAGAACCTGTAAAATGGCTCAACTGGTAAAGCACTTGCTGTGAAAGTCTGACAACTTGAGTTAACTCCCCAGAATGCTCATAAAGGTGCAGGAGAGAGCTGACTTAGTAAAGTTGTCCTGTGACCTCTGTGTTGCCTTTCCTCCCATCTAATACATAATGATGGAGACTAAAAACAAAATTTTATTTAATTAATTAGAAGGGGCATACACATACACGCAGGCACGCACGTGCATGCCATAGCACTTGTGTGAAGATCAGAAGACAGCTTGTGGGAATCAGTTCTCTCCTTCTACATATGTATCCCAGGAACTCAGGTTGACAGGCTTGATGCCACCTCCCAAATTTAAATGCATGGACAGATCTCATTTCTTGCAGTATATTTATGAGATGTATAATGTCTTTTTTTTTTTTTTTTT
>NW_004949147.1:2523231-2524701 GCF_000317375.1 Microtus ochrogaster
TAGACCAGGCTGGTCTCGAACTCACAGAGATCCGCCTGCCTCTGCCTCCCGAGTGCTGGGATTAAAGGCGTGCGCCACCACCGCCCGGCGAGATGTATAATGTCTTATTTTATAAGTGAAGAAACAAGGCTAAATGTATCTGACTTGCCTAGTAGTTATATTTGATAGTAAATAGTAGATGTGGAATGTTAACTCGAGACTTCTATGTCAAAGATCAGGCTGGTCTACTTGTATAGTATCATACAGGGTTAGGAGTGTAGGGAGGCCATCAGTTTAAGTTCAGAATCTAAGCTAGAAAATATTCAATTATTTCCATTTTCTTCAAAACAACATGAAAAACTTCTATACTTAGAAAAGATACAGACTCTTTTCTCTCTCTAGATCATGAAATATGCAGAGCAGAGGATTCCAACATTGAATGAGTACTGTGTGGTGTGTGATGAGCAGCACGTCTTCCAGAACGGGTCCATGCTTAAGGTATAGGTCCCTGCTCTGACCATCTTACTTGACCAAGGCCTTTTGTTTCCTAGCTCTCCTTTCTTCCTAGGCCTGTAGTAAAAGATATATTCTGTTCACAATCCTGTAGACACTATAAATAATCATTTTCTCAGAAGATGAATCTCAGTAATCTTCTCTGGAGAGATAAATTTATAAAAACAATTCTGATGACACCATTCCCACCTAACATTTATAAGCAGGCATCTGGTATTGACCATGGTGTACTTGGCTATTCCCAAATCTAGGTGAGTAGGCCAAACACTTAGCTATAAATTATAATCTATGTATAGGGGCTGTAGAGATGGCTCAGTGGTTAAGAGCATTGCCTGCTCTTCCAGAGGTCCTGAGTTCAATTCCCAGCAACCACATGGTGGCTCACAACCATCTGGAATGAGGTCTGGTGCCCTCTTCTGGCCTGCAGGCATACATGGAGGCAGAATGTTGTATACATAATAAATAAATAAATATTTTTTTAAAAAAAAGTATAATCTATGTGTATATATTTAAAAGCAAGGCCGGGCGATGGTGGCGCACGCCTTTAATCCCAGCACTCGCGAGGCAGAGGCAGGCGGATCTCTGTGAGTTCGAGACCAGCCTGGTCTACAGAGCTAGTTCCAGGACAGGCCCCAAAAGCCACAGAGAAACCCTGTCTCGAAAAACCAAAAAAAAAATAAAAAAATAAAAGCAAGGAGCAGTGTTCTAAAAACTCAGAAAAGAGAACATCTAACTACCTTAATGACCAGAGAGAATTTTTTTTTTTTGGTTTTTTGAGACAGGGTTTCTCAGTGACTTTGTTTTGTTTTGTTTTTGGTTCCTGTCCTGGAACTAGCTCTGTAGACCAGGCTGGTCTCGAACTCACAGAGATCCGCCTGCCTCTGCCTCCCGAGTGTTGGGATTAAAGGCGTGCGCCACCACCGCCGGGCTCTCAGTGACTTTGGAGCCTGTCCTGGAACTAGCTCTGTAGACCAGGCT
>NW_004949147.1:2524801-2527920 GCF_000317375.1 Microtus ochrogaster
GCCTGTCCTGGAACTAGCTCTGTAGACCAGGCTGGTCTCGAACTCACAGAGATCCGCCTGCCTCTGCCTCCTGAGTGCTGGGATTAAAGGCGTGCGACCAGAGAGAATTTTATAGGTAGACAAGATCACTCAAACTTACTGTTAAGGCATTTATTTATTTATTTTTAAATATTTATTTTGTATACAACATTCTGTCTGTATGTCTGCAGGCCAGAAGAGGGCACCAGACGTCACTACAGATGGTTGTGAGCCACCATGTGGTTGCTGGGAATTGAACTCAGGACCTTTGGAAGAGCAGGCAATGCGCTTAACCACTGAGCCATCTCTCCAGCCCCCTGTTAAGGCATTTAAATTTTGACTGATAGTCCTCCTCAACACACACACACATCTTCTCAACACACAATTCATCTCTCCCTATATCTTCTCCATACACAACCCACATCTCTCCTGTCTGTTTAATATCTCTCTTTAGCCAGCTGTCTGTACTCGTGAACTATGCGTCTTCTCCTTCTACACACTGGGAGTCATGTCTGGAGCTGCAGAGGAGGTGGCTACTGGAGCAGAGGTATGAGGGAGGAAAAGGACACTGGGGAATTGGGATCAAGAAAAGTAGAAGAGACAAGTTATGGTGTCAGTGTCTTTAACCTCAGGATTTAGAAGGCAGAGGCAGGAGGATCTTTAGAGTTTGAGGCCAGTTTGGTTCATAGAGTGAATTCCAGTCTAGTCAGAACTACAAAGTAAGACCCTAGCTCAAAACAAAAGCAAAGGATGCCAGCGATTTCATTCCTTAGAATTTAACTTCCATGGGGGAGCGGGAGGGAAGTGGGAGGAGGGGAGGAAGTGGAAATTTTGATTGGTATTATTTATAAAGTAATTAAAAAAAAGAATTTAACTTCCAAATATGTTTTCATACTTATTGGTGCTCACTAAAGTATAAAGCTTATAATCAAACTAAAGTGAATAATGGACTGTCTAGGAGGTCCATCAAAATTATGGCATATCCTTACATTGAAAATTCTGAACAGGGCTGGAGAGATGGCTCAGCGGTTAAGAGCACTGACTGCTCCTCCAGAGGTCCTGAGTTCAATTCCCAGCAACCACATGGTGGCTCAGCCATCTATAATGAGATCTGGTGCCCTCTTCTGGCCTGCAGGCATACATGGAAAGAATGCTGTATACATAATAAATAAATAAATCTTAAAAAGAAAACACTGAACAACTATTATTTGTACACATAAAGTTGTAATGCACAGTTGTCTAAATCAAATACCAACTCAGGCTGTAGTGGCATGTTTCTTTAGCTTCCTAGCTGCTTGGAGGACTGAAGCAGAAGGATTGCTTGAGTTAAAGGTTTGCAAATGCGGGCTGGAGAGATGGCTCAGAGGTTAAGAACACTAGCTGTTCTTCTAGAAGTTCTGAGTTCAATTCCCAGCAACCACATGGTGCCTCACAACCATCTGTAATGATATCTGGTGACTTCTGGCCTACAGGCATACATGCAGACAGAATACTGTATACATAATAAATAAATAAATATTTAAAAAATAAAAAAAAGATTTGCAAATGCTTAGCATAGATGAGGTTCTCAGTTCATTCTTCACACCTTTGCCCAAGAAAGAAGAACAGATACTATTTGTATATCAAAATATCTTGGAAGGATATTTACCAAATTTTGTAGTTACTTGGGAGCAGATAAATTTTTTCGTGGATTGGAAATGGTATCTCTTTTCTTTAATCATTTTGCTAATATTTGGACTTTAGGTAAAGATTTATTTTAATGTGTAAAAGTGTTTTTCCTGCATGTATATATGTGTACCATGTAGGTGTCTGATATCCAAAGAGGTCAGAAAGGGTTTTAGATCCTCTAGAATCAGAACTACAGACTGTTGTGAGCTGTCATGTGGGTGCTAGCAACTGAACCTTGGTCTTCTATAAGAGCATCAAGTATTCTTATCCACTGAGCCATCTCTCTAGCCTTAGTATTTGAATTTTTATAATTTCTAATTAGAAAGCCATGAAAACATTTGCCTTAAAAGGGGGATGGGAACATTCTGGAGACTCCCAGAACTGTCATTTAGTTCTTCCCCTTTCTTTTTTCCTAAGGTGGTAGATCTGCTGGTGGCCATGTGTAGAGCAGCTTTGGAGTCTCCTAGAAAGAGCATCATCTTCGAGCCTTATCCGTCTGTGGTAGACCCAACTGATCCGAAGACTCTGGCCTTTAATCCTAAAGTATAGTTGTTGGGAGGAAAGGAATAAGGGACAGAAATGGTGGGAGGTTGGATTCTAATTCCTATATACACAACAGATCCAATGAAGGACAGAAGAAATGGAACACTTGTTTCTTGGGTACTCTTGAACAGTGGTGTTAATCCGACAAAATAGCTGGGCTTGTCTAAAGAAAGGAAGAAAAATTAGTACCTGTTATATCATGATGAAAAGAATATAGGCTTGTGGCTGATGTGGTGGCATGTACTTATAATCTCAGCACTTGGAAGACTGAGGCAGGAGAATTGCTTAGGGTTTAAGGCCAACCTGGATTACATAGTAAACTTCAGGCTAGTTCACTCTAAGAACAAGATTATGACTGGGAGGAAAATAAAATAACAGTGAAAGAACGTAGGCTTGATAGGAACCAGCCAGATACGGATTCCACAAGAGGGTCTTTGGCTTTCCTGTTGAATAGTGCTAGGGAATGTACTTCATCTTTCTCAGTTTCAGCTGTCTGCCTATAAAAGGGGGTAGGAGTTATTTTGTGAACTGTTATAAAAATAAGAGATAATGTAAATGAAATACCCTATGGGGAGTTCTCTGGAGAAATAGTTAATAGGCTGACTATAAATATATTCCATTCATTTACATGTGAACTGTAGGGGATTTTATTATGAGGAATGGTCCCACCTACTTAGGGAGGCTGAGAAGTCCCCACATCTACAGTCAGTAGACTAGAAACCCTAGAGAGCCTGTGATGAATTATATTCCAGTTCCAGTTCAGAGACCTGAGAACCAGGCAGGCTCAAGACCCACAAGGGCCAGTTTTGTAATTCATTCAAATCTAAAGCCAGGAAAAGGCTGATACCTCAACTTGTGAAGAATACCCTTTTTTTTTTTTTTTTTTTTTT
>NW_004949147.1:2528020-2537336 GCF_000317375.1 Microtus ochrogaster
AGGGTTTCTCCGTAGTTTTTGGTTCCTGTCCTGGAACTAGCTCTTGTAGACCAGGCTGGCCTCGAACTCACAGAGATCTTCCTGCCTCTGCCTCCCGAGTGCTGGGATTAAAGGCGTGCGCCACCACCGCCCAGCTGAAGAATACCTTTTTATTCAAGGGCCAGGATTGGGAAGATTAGCTTTCTTATTTTATTTGGGTCTTTGTTTGGCTATATGAGATCCTTATTAAGAAGGGCAATCAGCTTTGCCTACTCTAGTCATTCAGCTGTTAATCTGAACCCCAAAACACCTTCACAGAAAAACCCAGAAATCATGTTTGACCAAGTAAGTAGGTGCTCTTTAACCTATTTGAATTGACTTTTTTTAATCCTTTTTTTTTCTTTCTTTTCTTTTTTCCCTTTTTTTTTCCCCAGCAACAGAGGAGTGGGATTTCAAGACAGGGTTTCTCTGTGTAGTCCTGGTTGTCCTGTAGTTTCTGTAATTTGCTCTGTAGATCAGGCTGGTCTTGAACTCAGAGATCTGCCTACCTCTGCTTCCCAAGTGCTGGGATTAAAGGCGTGGACCATCAGCTTTCAAACTAACTTCTAAAATTAACCATCACTGTATGTCACAGTGCCTCGTTGTTTTCTGTCGGTACTATATATTGGATATAATACTAGATTTATACATTTATTTAATTCTGAGAACATCTCTGATGATTGCCACAGAAATAGTATTTTTAGTTACAAATGAAATGAAGTATAGCTCAATGTAGAGCGCTTACCAGCATATGTGAGGGCATAGGTTCAATCCTTAGCATCACCAAAATCCTGACATACAAAAATCAGACAGACAGAACACCCCCTGTTATTTGCAAACAGGGCTTGTAATAGTTAAAGGTGTTCCACGACTTACCCAGATAATTACATAACTAGTAAAAGGACTAGCATAAAACTCTAAAGTTTCCAGATAAAGCTTGTTTTTTTCCATGGCACACTTGAGTGTAGACTTTAACTGCCCTCTTTTTCTTTTTTATTATCATATCTTTGTATCTGCTTCTAATTATTTTCTTCCCATTGATTATCAACAGAAGAAGAATTATGAGCGACTTCAGAAAGCTCTGGATAGTGTGATGTCCATTCGGGAGATGACCCAGGTATTTTGCCTTCTCTTTGCCTAGCTCAGCCCTCTTTCCTGCTTGTAATTCACAGGAGTAGGGTAAAGATTTAGAGAAGCTACTCAAATTCCTATGTTTTCCTTATGTTCCCTTTGTAACCATCCCAGTTCTTGTTCCTGTTTTGTTAGCTTTCTTACCCTATTTCTCTTCACTCCTGATGTCTCTCTCTCTCAATCTTTATCTTTGCTGCAGATTCTTTCACAAGTTGTTCATGTGTCAACTTTTTTCATAGTTCTTGGAGAATTAGAGAAGCTAGGGAAAGATTTCTGCCCAAGGTTAGGAGGGTGAAGAGGGGACCTAGAGATAAGTAGCTAGATCCAGGGATTGCATCTTCTGTCCTTCTAGGGGTAGGGCAGCCACACAGAGCAGTGATCATCCTTTGACTCAAGGCTGTCCCTCACCAGATTTCCCCACCCCTTGTCTGCAGTCTCTGCATGAATAGACATTCATTTGTACTCATATTTACAGGTGGGCCTCTTCTCAGTAAATCCTATATATCACAGTGCAGTTAACACAGAAGGTATACCTAGAAAGGATGATTTACTATTAGAAAGACTGATTTATGTGAAGATTTGCCACAGGATTCTTTAGCCTTTTCTTTGGGGGACATTGATTTTATTTGTTTTTTGATTTATAAGCAACATTTTTAGAGCTGTAGGAGTTGCATAAAATGAGGGAGACCCACCTGCGTGTTGTTTTGTAAGCATTTTCAGTCATTTTCATATTTATAAGTCTTGCCAACCTTAAGGGTGGGAACCCCTTGTCTTCATTCTTTCAATAGCCTATCTTGCCTTGGGTCCCAGTACTCTATAGAGAGTGGGAGGGGTCCTTCCTCTCCTGGGAGATAATCTTATTATGGCCATTGTCTTACAGGGCTCATATTTGGAAATCAAGAAACAGATGGACAAGCTGGATCCCTTGGCCCATCCTCTTCTGCAGTGGTATGGATAGAATGGCTCAGGCTTTGTATGGGGTGGGGAAGAAAAGAGTCATCTATATGTTCTCCTAGAGGCATTTCAGCATTCTTTGCAAGGCTCTATATTATGACTACTTTTTCTTGGTGTTTTGCTGATAAGCCTTGACTTGACAGTAACTACAAAGAGCTCACAAATTCTGACATGATTTCTCAAGCTTGAAGTATTCCATATTTCCCCAAATGTTTGTTTTGTTACTTAATTATTTTAATATAAGATGTTTAAAAAGCGTGTGTATTTAGCTGGGTGGTGGTGGTGCACACCTTTAATCCCAGCGCTGGATGCAGAGACAGGTAGATCACTGTGAGTTCAAAGCCAGCCTAGTCTACAGAGTGAGTTCCAGGACAGGCTCAAAGTTACAGATAAACCCTGTCTTGAAGAACCAGAAGCAAAAAAATGTGTGTATTTGTCATGCACAACATGCATTATGTAATGGTTCATTAGAGTTTTTAAGTGCTAGGATATTGTCCATTATGACTCAGCAGTTCTCAAAAATTTAATGTTATTAACTATAGTTGCCATTAGTACGTTTTCAGCTTTTTAGCATAGTTTTCTGTGTGTCCAAAGAAATTCATCTCTGTCTTCTATCTTCTTCCCTGATGAAGAGTGGCTAGAACCAGATGCACTGTTGTTTCCTACTGCTAGCAAAGAATTGGGCTGTTCCATTCCTCTCCTTCCCTCCCGCTGATCTTTCTTGTTTTCCTGACAACTTCTCTTTCTAGTTTGCCTCCTTCTAAGTCAACCCCTGAAAGAAGGTAGCCAGTGCAGTAGATTATCTCCTCATAGCATGAGTAATTACCAGACATAGACTTCTAAAGTAGCACTGTAAACTATGGTGAGAGCCTGGGATTGTCTAGTTGGTGAAATACTTACCATATAAGCGTGAGGACCTGAGTTTGTTTGATACCTGGCACTTACAAGAAGAGACAGGCATGATGGCATACATTTGTAATAGCAGCACTGGGAAGCAAAGATAGGCAGGTCCCTGGGGCTCACTGGCCAGCCAGAGTAGTCTAATCAACGAACCTCAGGTCCCGGTCAGAATTGTTTCAAAAAACAAGGTGGACATCTCTTAAGGAACAACACCTGAGGTTGACTGTGGGTGCACATGTATGCATACCACCTGCCCAATGCACACTTGCATATACATACACAAAAATTTAAACAACCACAAAATAAGTACACTGTACCCACTGTAGGAGATAGTGCTCTTGCTAATCCTTAGTTTTTATGCCTTTGTTCTCTTATCCTTCTGTTCAGGATATATACAGCCTAGTCTGTCCTTGACTCCTCAGAAAGTTCATTCTAATTTCTTTTGTTTCTCCCCCCAATCTATATAGTATCTTTCTATTTTCTCATCCCTGAGATCCTTTAGGATTCCTTTGAGCTTAAGCAGGTTAGCTCCTGAGCCTCAGTTTTGGGATTTTTAAACCCCAGACACCAGTTTAACCATTTTCAATTCAGACCTCTCTCTAATTGGTAACTTCTGATTCTCTTTTAGTTTGTGGTTCTTTTTTTGGTTTTTCAAAACAGGGTTTCTTTGTTTAGCTCTGACTGTCCTGGAACTTGACTCTGAAGACCAGGCTGGCCTTGAGCGATCCACTTGCCTCTGCCTCTTGAGTGCTGGGATCAAAGGCATGTACCACCTACACCTGGCTTCTAATACTCTTTTTGTTCCATGTTTTTCTCTCCCTAGTTATAGCAGCCTCCCCCCCGACTCTTTTTTACCTGTTATTAGTTCCTTAAAAACTAACTGGTCTAGTTGGTGGCTTCCCTTTAAAATCTATATAATTATATATGTAATTTTTACATAAGCAATATCACTTAAAAGAACTATCAATGGGCTGGGCGGTGGTGGCGCACGCCTTTAATCCCAGCACTCGGGAGGCAGAGGCAGGTGGATCTCTGTGAGTTCGAGGCCAGCCTGGTCTACAAGAGCTAGTGCCAGGACAGGCTTCAAAGCTAAGAGAAACCCTGTCTTGGAAAAACTAAAAAACAAACAAACAAACAAAAAAAAACGAACTATCAATGGCCAGGCAGTGATCACACATGCCTTTAATCCCAGCACTTGGGAGGCAGAGACAGGTGGTTCTCAGTGAGTTTGAGGCCAGCCTAGTCTACAAAGAGAGTTCCAGGACAGCCAGAACTGTTAACACAGAGAAACCTTGTTTTGAAAAACCAAAAAGAAAGAAAGAAAGAAAGAAAGAAAGAAAGAAAGAAAGAAAGAAAGAAAGAAAGAAAGAAAGAAAGAAAGAAAGAAAAAGAAATATCAACTATGACTTGGAAATTATCACACAGTTCAGACATTGGAATCTTACTTGCAGTACCTAGATTAAAGTTCTTCTTCAGGATAGCCTCACTACATAGTTATTCTGTCCCTTCTTTTTCTGTTTCTTCCAGGATAATTTCTAGCAACAGGTCACACATTGTCAAACTACCTCTCAGCAGGGTAAGTAATTATTCTCCCTCTGTAATCTTAAAACTTTTAAGTGAGAGGCAAGGAGTGGGGCTCTATGCCCACCCATTGTATTGGTCCCTGACTAGCTTGGTTGGTACTGTCTGTCCATCAGCATAGTGTTTGACCCTAAACATATTTCCCTTGTTTGTAGTTAGTGTAAATCTGATTTGTTTCCTGTTTCCAACCTTTCCCTCCCTGATCTCTGTTTCTGCTGTTTTTTTTATCCCACCCCCACCCTGGGCAGCAGCTGAAGTTCATGCACACCTCACACCAATTCCTCCTGCTGAGCAGCCCTCCTGCCAAGGAGGCTCGGTTCCGGACCGCCAAGAAGCTCTATGGAAGCACCTTTGCCTTCCAGTAAGGATGGTGGAGGTGGGGGCGTCAGGAGATGGGCTAGGCTAGCAGGGCCTTGGGATCTATGAGTTTTGTTTTTTCATGATGGTCAACTAGTCAGCGGTTATTTACTAAATGCTACTGTGGTAGGTGCTGTAAAGGAGAAAATGCTGCATGTGACATGGTCTTTATTTTTAAACTGCTACGGTGTGGTTGAATGGACAGAATATTTTCATGTAAAAAGATACAAAGGAGCAGATTAGAAGGATAGAGTTAAAGTTTGGGGAAGAAATCCACAGTTTATGTCTAACTGTGGAGGGAAGAAAGAAAAAAGTGTTAAGGGTAATTTAGAGGAAGTCTTAGTGCTTCTTTATTAAAAAAATGCAGTGTGACCTCTGGACTAGAAGCCATATTGAGATCATTGATAAGTTTATTGAATTTGAGATGAAATTATTGAATTTGAAGTGTCAGGAAAATAGGCAAATGAAAATATGAAAATACTGAGCCAGCATTTGAGGGTTTAAGATGTGGGGGTTTAACCACACACTCACATATGCACATACACACTTCTTGCTGCCTATGACTTTATCTGTGAATATGTCACTTGTTAGGTGTGTTTGCCCATCTGCATGTATTGTGGGTAGGGGGTGATAATGGTCTTGGAAATATTCCTAAGAATCTCATACTATGAGGGGACACATGTTCTATCCTGCCTTACAGTGGGTCCCACATTGAGAACTGGCATTCAATCCTGCGCAATGGGCTGGTCAATGCATCCTACACCAAACTGCAGGTGAGGCTGTGTCCTTTTCTTCTTTCTTTCCACTCACTCAGCTATGGAAGTCTGTTCTAAAATGCTTGAATATCTGTTTGTGCCTCTGCATCACCATGTCTAGCCTATCTTGAGAAAGATAGAGCCTATCTACAGAGAAAGTTAGCACTGTAAATATAGAATGAATGTGGCTGTTGTATATTTTGGTTGTTTAGGTAATGGGAATTAACCTATTATTATGACAGAGACTTTCCATTTGTGGCTATTCAAGGAGTTGTTACAAAGGCTTATTTCATTGTCCTGAGAAACTACTAGGAGTGGTTTTTGTTCCTCTTCCTGCTACCTTTTCCATAGTTTCTTTGTTTGAGAATCTGAAAATATATTAAGGATTGAGGTCATAAGTATGAATGCTGAGGCAATGACTCTGTGGCTCTGCTACTCCCGTTCTCCATGGTATTCTTTAGTATTTTGCAAGCAAGCAGTTTAACTGAATCCACTTTTCAGCCAATCAGCTTTTCAAGAGTAGATGCCTCGAGTTTTTTGAATGAGTAAGAAGGTAGATAAATGGAGGGACAAAGGACTGCATAAGTGTTGTGGATGCCTAATATACAGCTATGGGGGTCCCAGGCTCATATATTCATCCTGGTGTTTCCCTGCAAGCTGCATGGAGCAGCCTATGGCAAAGGCATCTACCTGAGCCCCATCTCCAGTATTTCCTTTGGATACTCAGGTAAGCAATACTCTTTGGCCACCTTGACTCTATATTACATCCGTCTGTGAACACATGAACTTTGCTATCTTCTCTTTCATCATGGATATTTGGTCTTTGTTAGCACCTTCCCCAACCATGAATACACATTCTGTCTCTTTCTATTTTCTCTCACTAGAAATTTAGATTATTTATGAGGCAAGGGTAGTTATTGTAAAAAATGGTAGTTTTATACAGTGGAGGAACTAGATCCTGGGGATGGGTTAATGAATAAATAGAAAACAAAAAAAAAGCTTTTTGTAGACCAGATTTTTTTTTCTTTCTTTTTAAAACTGATTTGTGTAGTTCATGCTGTGCTTGAATTTCAGTGTGTATCCAAAGATGACTTTGAGTTCCTGATCCTCCTAAGTACTGGAATTACAGCCATATGCCACCATGCCCATGTAAACCACATATTTGATATGAGTAATTACAAATTATGTGCATACATGTGTGAATATTCTTTTTTTTTTTTTTTTTTTGGTTTTTCGAGACAGGGTTTCTCTGTGGCTTTGGAGCCTGTCCTGGATCTAGCTCTGTAGACCAGGCTGGTCTCGAACTCACAGAGATCCGCCTGCCTCTGCCTCCCGAGTGCTGGGATTAAAGGCGTGTGCCACCATCGCCCGGCATGAATATTCTTGAATATAATTTGCTTATATTTTTGGAGATATTATTCTTCTCTTCCTTTTAAAATTTAAATGGTCTGTAATCACACTATTATAATATTTATTTACATTGAGTGGAAGAGAAAGTACTTCATTCTAGATTCTAAGGAGATGATTCTAGCATTATTTAACTCAGAAAAACAATTGAAGTCGGAACTCTTTTGGTCTTCCTGGTTCATGTTCCACTTTGGTCTGCCTTTGTTCTTGTTCAGTGGAGTCTCTGTCTAAGCTACAGCAAGCCATGCAGTTGCATGTCCACAATAGGAAAGCAGTTTATCCTGTTTTTTTTTCTTTTATAGATTATTGTTTAGTATTTTTAGTAATTATGCCCATTATAGAAATTAAAAAATAAACAACAAACTTATATCTAGAATCACAGAACCAAGACAGGCAGTAGTGGTTTCTGTTAGAGACCAGTTTATTCTATAGAGCATATTGCATTCCAGGCCAGCCAAGGATACACAGAGAGAAACCCAGTCTCGAAAGGCAAAACAAAAACAAACAAACATGGGAGGCAGAGGCAGGCGGATCTCTGTGAGTTCGAGACCAGCCTGGTCTACAGAGCTAGTTCCAGGACAGGCTCCAAAGCCACAGAGAAACCCTGTCTCGAAAAACCAAAAAAAAAAAAAAAAAAAACCAAAAAAAAAAAACAAAAAAAAGAATCACAGAACTGCAAAACTAATAATGTAGTTACTAGGTGATAGGTTTATAAGTAATCCCATATATTCCAGGAGGCCAAGACAAGAAAATCATGAGTTTGAGGTCATCCTGGGCTACTTATTGAGATCTTGTCTCAAAATAAATTCATAAAATGCCTAGGGACATAGGTTCACAGTGTTGTGTTTCTTAGCATACATGAAGCCTTAAGGTCAATCTTCAGTACTATAAAATAAGCAAACAAATGTAGAACTGGTTTTAATGATAGAACAAAGGAATCAAAGAAGAGCTGGTAATAGGTAGAAAGGAAAACGAGTGAACTAATACACTATAGGGCAGAAAAAATCAGATGATTCAGCTGAGTATGGTGACTCATGCCTTTAATCCCAGTCCTCAGGAGGCAAACAGGAGGGGCCCCATGAGTTCAAGGGTAATCTAAGTTACATAGTAACTTCCAGACCACTCTTGATTACAGAATGAAACCTTGTTTCAAAAAATAAACAAATTAACAAAATGAGGAACCAAAATGTAGTTTAGTGGTGCAGTCCTTGCCTACGTGTGCAGTGAGGTAACAAAACAAAAACAACTGGTAGATAGATTGTGATTAGTTTCAGAAGAATGGGCACAAATATGAACAAAAATGCAAGCATCACTACAGATGTACCAAATTTTCTGAAGCTTAGGAGAAAAGTCTGTAAATGTTCTATTAATAATTTGAAACCTTTTGACAAAACATCTAGAAAAATAGAAAAAACTTAATAAGACTGACTAAAAGAAATTAAAAATATAAATGATGACCAAACCCAAATAGTGTTTGGGTATTTTCTATGTTTGATTTTTGGCTGGGAATGGAACCCAGAATTTTGAGCATGATAGATAACACTTTATTTACCTCTAAATCACTCCCCTCTCCTCATAGTCTTTCTTATGAGTCTTAAACTGTCAAAGAGTGGATTGTTTTAATCTTAGACAAAAGTCTAGAGAATGGAAAAAGGGAAGCAACTAATAAAAGTTTGTCAGATCTGATTGAAACTAAAGCACTCCATCAGAGTACATCTTAAAGGGAATATAAAGACAGGCTGCCAACTTGGAGAAGATGCTTGTAAGATGTATAAAAACATAAGATTAGTCTTTACATGTATTCAAAAGGTGCTGGAAAGATGGCTCAGTGGTCAAGAGCACTGACTGTTTTTCCCAGGTTCAGTTCGTAGGACCCACACAGCAGCTCACAACCATCTATAATTCTAGTTTCAGGAGATTGACATCCTCTTCTGGCCTCCAAGGATATGCACATGGTACACAATTATATACATAATACTTTATGTATATATTTATTAATAGATAATTTAAAGTGGCAACTTATTAAGACCTTATCTCAGATTTTAAAAGAAGGACCAGGGGGCTGGAGAGATAGCTCAGAGGTTAAGAGCATTGTCTGCTCTTCCAAAGGTCCTTGAGTTCAATTCCCAGCAACCACATGGTGGCTCACAACCATCTGTAATGAGGTCTGGTGCCCTCTTCTGGCCTGCAGGCACACACACAGACAGAATATT
>NW_004949147.1:2538406-2551118 GCF_000317375.1 Microtus ochrogaster
CAAAAACAAACAAACAAAAAAAAAAAGTAGGCAAGTGAGACTAAGGAAGTGGTTCAGTAGAGAAAAGTGCTAGCCATACAAGTCTGATGACCCAAGTTCAGTACCTAGAACCCCAATGCTCTTGTGGAGACATGGGTGACAGAAACAGGAGAATCACATGAAAACTTCAGGACCAGCCAGAGCAGAAACAACAAGAGAGAGACCTTGCCTCACTAGGTGGGACTGTTAAGAATTGACTTCTGAAAATTATACTCTGTGACAGCAGTTTTTGGAAGCTCTTCTGGGATCAAGGGCATATTGTCATTGCCCTACTGGTTTTACTTTTTTGAATTTGAATCTTGTTATTAACATGAGAATTTTAATCTGCATCATACGGGGAGGGTCTAACTCCCTGGGCACTGGGAACAGAATGAGGACGTCAAAGCCAGTGTACCTCTGATGCTACAGTGGATCTCTGACATGTGGGAAGGGCAAAATGTTTTTTATATTGCTCAATAAAACCAGATAAAATATGAAAGAGTTCTAACCCTGGGCTGGGCATGTAATTCATGGCAGAACACTTGTGTTGGGCCCTAGCTTCAGTTCCCAGTGCTGCAGAATAAATGTTAAGTAAGTTTCAGGGCAACAATTCCTCTTAGATAAGTCAGAATGTCTTTTTTTTTTTTTTTAATATTTATTTATTTATACAATATTCTGTCTGTGTGTATGCCTGCAGGCCAGAAGAGGGCACCAGACCCCATTACAGATGGTTGTGAGCCACCATGTGGTTGCTGGGAATTGAACTCAGGACCTTTGGAAGAGCAGGCAATGCTCTTAACCTCTGAGCCATCTCTCCAGCCCCAAGTCAGAATGTCTTGAAGTAACATGTTTAATCTATATAGGATAAGTGCCCAATGCACTACGTGTGTAAATGAATCCTTAGGTTCAACATGAGAGTGGACTTGAATTAGTCTTTTTGGCTTCTTAATAGGATTTTCAGTTTTTAATCTTTGTTCCAGCGTGAGCATTCCTATGGTTAAGTTCTTATTTTCCAAGTAATCAGATTCTCCTGGCTTTTAGTTCCCATGTTCTTTCCCTTTTCCTCATCTCTTACCAAGTTATTTTCTTTAAGTTAGTAGGTACTTGAATACCTTCAGTTACCAGATGGAGCCAGGAATCTGTAGATTCCTTGTCTTTCCTTAGCACTTTACCAACTACTTTAAAACATCAAATCACACTGTCCTTTTTTAACTGTAAGATTATAGATCCAGACTACCATGGGATTTTAATAGGAATTTGGATTTACTGATCATCTAGTCCAATTCCTTATTACTTTATGGATAAGCTGATATGTAGAAAAGCCAAACACTTTTCTTTAAATCATATGGCTGAAATCCAAGTCTCCTGACTTGTAGGCAGTTGTTCTCATTATTCTATTGCCTGACAAGGGGAGGCTTTGTTTGAATCGCTGGGTCTCTGGGTCCCAGAAGTTAAATAAGAATCTTTCCAACACTGGGTGGGATGTATGCAAATGTCCCACTTACTGTTATCACTCTGGCATTTGACCATCTCTCTTGCCTGTTTCCTTCTCCTTAGTCTATTTTGGTTTTCTATTTCTTTTTCACCAGGGTACCTTTGGGTTGGTGGCATGGGGTGTGTTTAGAGAGCATGCATTTGACCAATGACTCTGCTAGTAACTGGGCCATCAATGTCACAAGAAATTAGGGATAGTGAATAGAGATGGAAATTTTCTTTGTTTAGTCCTGTTTTGAAACTCATTCTGTCTGGCAGCGGTGATACATGCCTTTAATCCCAGCACTCTGGAGGTGAAGGCAGAAGCAGGCCTACAAAGAGAATTTCAGGACAGCCAGGGCTACATAGAGAAACCCTGTCTTGGAAAAACTTAAAAAAAAAAAAGTAAAGAAAAAAGAAATTAATTCTGGACACAAAAGTGTTCAGAGATTATTCTAGGCATTAAATAGTGTAGTCTGAGGACAGGAATGCAATAATCAGTGGGTCAACATGAACAGGACAGTGCCATAGGTTTGAGACAGGGCAAGAGTTTAGTTACTTAAAGTGCCACCTCTAAGGCTCACCAAAGAAAATTACTCTTTCTTCCCCTGACTTCCTTTTCTGGAGTAGAACCTTAATGGGAATTTCTCTTAGAATCTTGCCAATGAAATATCTGAACTGAGATCATGATGTTTAGATGCAGAGTTGAGCCTTGTTAAGGATGATGGAGAAGGTTGTCCTACAGGAGGAAGGGATTGTCAGTTCAAGCTGAGTTTTGTTCAGGCCATGAATTTACATTTGAGAATATAGTATATGTCTGTGTTGAGTTGACAGCTGAATTGCTCAGTGAAGAATTTCAGTTCAGTGGTTATCACCTCCCACTTGTACATCGTGACCATTATAAAATCAAGATAAGCTGCAACTGGTAAAAGTTCTTGATGCCCAAGCCTCATGACCTGAGTTTGATCCCTGCTATCTTTTAAAAGTAGTCCTCTGAATTGGGTGTGGTAGCACACATTGTCTTTAATTCCAACACTTACAGAAGCAGGTGCTCTTTATGAGTTCAAGGCCAGCATGGTCTACATAATGAATTCTAGGTCAACTAAGACTAGAAAATCAAAACCTAAGCCAAAAAAAAAATTCCAAACAAATTAAAACAAAGCAATAAAACCCCAAAAGTTGTCCTCTGACTTCCATATGCACCTGCACTCACATCACATACACATAATAATAAGTAAAATTTCAGTTTAAATTTTTGATATAGAGACAACGGCAAAACCAAGAATTAAAGCAGAGTGAAGTTGAAATAAAGTAGAATGGTGAGGTTGGAACCCTGATTATGGCTTGTAATTATAAACCAACATTTTCTTTTTTTTTTTTTTTTTTTTGGTTTTTCGAGACAGGGTTTCTCTATAGCTTTGGAGCCTGTCCTGGAACTCCCTTGGTAGACCAGGCTGGCCTCGAACTCACAGAGATCCGCCTGCCTCTGCCTCCCGAGTGCTGGGATTAAAGGGGTGCGCCACCACCGCCCGGCTATAAACCAACATTTTCATATTTGCCCCATCTCCTTGACTACACACCCCTAAGTGATAAGGCTGTGATTATGATAAACCTGTAGACAGACTGAAATCCTGTCCTTAGGCCAAAAAGAGTTGGCAGTAAGGGGTATATGGGTACTGTTTGATATGTAAGTAAAAATCCTATTTCAGTCTTTACAAACAAGACCTCTCCTATAACTGCTAAAAATAGAAGAGGAGCCAGGCGGTGGTGGCGCACGCCTTTAATCCCAGCACTCGGGAGGAGAGGCAGGTGGATCTCTGTGAGTTTGAGGCCATCCTGGTCTACAAAGCAATTTCCAGGACAGCCAGGACTGTTAAACAGAGAACATGTCTCAAAAAAACCTTAAAAAGGGGTTGTAGAAGGATGGTAGAGAATTTATTCTCTGAGATAATGTAGAAATGAGAGGGAATTGGCATTTTTTTCTAAAGGTAAGATTCTTCAAGGTGGATATCTGTGGAGAATCGATTTGGAAGGGCTCTGCTTCTCCTATCCTGGGTGGGTCAATCTTTTGTGTAACTTTAAAGCTTTCTCCTAACTTGTGTCTCTGGCTTATCATTTGACTCTGAGGTATTGGTGTCCTACACTGCTGGGCTCTTCTTTCCCAACTCGAGTGTTTCATTAGAACCTCATTGGTTCCCTGGAGTTCTTGGAGGATCAAGTTCAGTTGCCTGGTTTATATCTTTTACATCATTTTTTGCCATTCATTATACTGTATGCAAATTAAGTTCTGTGGGTCTATCTGTCTTTATGCTTTCCATATTCTATTATATTAGCTCTTCCTAATTCAGAAGAGCTTAGTCTTACTGGACCAGAACATCTTCAGATCTCCTGGCTAAGCTAGTTCCCCTCCCTGGTTCACAAGGTGAGTGCTTACAGGCTCACCATCACAGTCGTCACCGCACTCCATTGTATTTACTTACTCCTTGCCTTCAGTCTCCACCAGGTTAAGTGAGGGTAATCACTTGTTTATTCACTACTGTATCACCAAGTATCTCTCTAGTTGGTATCTGACATATAGTAAGTACTTCCACAAATATTTAAGAAATGGACGAATTAACTGAGTTTGTTGTTCTGTGACAGGAATGGGCAAAGGACAGCACAGAATGCCATCCAAGGATGAGCTGGTCCAGAGATATAACAGGATGAACACCATCCCCCAGGTATTTTTTCTGGTTTTACCTGAGTTAGGACCTTTTCCTGCATCCTGCTAAAATAATGAATGGGAGAACAGTGGAGCAGGGGCCATTGTAGGTCTTTTAAAAGTATGTTATAAAATGATCTTTCTTCAGTCATATGTTATCTGAAAACAAAGTCATATGAAAGCAAGGGCAGGTTAAATGAAAAGATGAACATGGAAACTGTAGCCCCACCAGGGTAATTCTATGTAAGCAAACATTTGGAGGGCGGCTGGGTGCTCAGGAGACCCAGTTCACACCCTAGTTAGTCCCCATCACCAGTAGCTAATCAGCTCTTGAGAGCAAGCTCTAGCATTTTACCTTGCTCTGCTCTCCTCTGCTTCTTTGTTTTTCAGACCCGATCCATTCAGTCAAGGTTCCTGCAGAGTCGGAATCTAAACTGTATCG
The DNA here is from genome assembly GCF_000317375.1 of Microtus ochrogaster. Classification (NCBI taxonomy): domain Eukaryota; kingdom Metazoa; phylum Chordata; class Mammalia; order Rodentia; family Cricetidae; genus Microtus; species Microtus ochrogaster. The sequence goes on from NW_004949147.1 coordinate 2,543,041, forward strand.
CACTTTGTGAAGGTATGCAGTTCACCCAGTTCATGTCTTTTTGGGACCCCAACCTTTATTTCTGCTGCTCCCTTGGCACATGATTCAGCCAAAAGTTATGTTGAAGCAACATGTTCTCCTTCCTTACCCGGACCGCCTTAAGCTTTATATCTGTGACTTCTGGCCTCTCTTCTCCCAGTGATTACATCTAAGGACCTTCAGAAGCATGGAAACATTTGGGTGTGCCCTGTGTCCGACCATGTCTGCACAAGGTTCTTCTTTGTGTGAGTCTAAAAGGAGCCTTTGGTATTACTTGAAGAGTGAGGGTGGTAGATGGTGTGTGGCTGCTGAGGATGTTCATTTTTTGTTGTCTGAGTCCTGTCCCTTGCTGTCTAATTTAGCTGGCACTGGGACTTTGCCCTTAGGTTAAAGACAGATCACTGGGGTCTGTGTAGAGAAACACCTGCTGAGCTGATTGATCCCTTTATCCTAAAGAGCAGTGACAAAATCTTTCACTTTGGGATGAAATGGTCACGTCTTGAAACACTTCTGCTGGTGGATATGGGTTGGTATCATACTTACCCTTGTGCTCACACTTCCTCTGTCTTTGGCAGATATGAGGATGGGCAGGTGGGCGATGCCAACATTAATACTCAGGACCCCAAGATACAGAAGGAAATCATGCGTGTGATCGGAACTCAGGTTTACACAAACTGAGGGGGCCCCAGCCCTCGTATCACCCTGTTCCCCCAGGATCCATCTACCCTTGTAAAAGGGCTCAGGAGCAGCAGGTGAGGCTGCCCTGAGAAATTTCAAGGGGCAAGAAAAGGATAGAAGAGGCGGCCTTCATGGTGGAGATTGATCCAGGAACCACTCCACGTTTGGATGGCTCTGACTGACTCCCACCCCTGATTTGCCCAGTTGACTTCACCCTGTTTGTAAATAAAACAATAAAATGGAAGGTGCTGTGGACTGGATATGATCACTGTGGTCTGCTAGCCTTGGCCCAGCGCCTAGCCAAGGCCCTAGATAGGGGTTGTGTTGTGAGAGTGGAATATCCGAAGGTTGGGACGATTTGGTTTTCCTGAAGTGAAAGATGCATCCAGTGGTTTCAGTGTTGTATTCTACAGATCTGTCTGTATTTTTAATAAAAATATCAAATAAAGAGAAGTTTATCAGTTATGCATATGAAATAAACAGGAGAATACCACTGATGACAGTTATTAAAACTGTCAGAGTCAGAGCAGCTTTCTTTGATTTTGTTTTTCCAAATCTTCAGGACCAGCTACTTCCTTATACAAAACCAGCACTGTCAGTCTTCCTTGTGTTAGAGGCTGGACCCTTAGTCTTTCTCCTGCCTGGCTTTTAGTTAAGTGAGGTGAAGAGGTAAGTTGGCAGGTGCAGGAAGCTGGGTTCTCTAGCCTGAAGTCCTTTAAGAAAGGCTAGTCTAGGGTTGTGGGTATAGCACTGTGGTAAAGTGCTTGCTTAGAATGCATGAGGCCATAAGGGGGCCAGAGGCTATCAGGATTTGGAGTGGGAACTCCTCAGAAGAAGTCAGAACTCCCTAAATAGGTAGGTGTTCTGAAACCCCTGCCTTTCTTTAACACTGGCTAGCCTTGGAGGATTGGGTTTGTCTTAACTAAGGAAGCTTCTGGCCTTTCAGACTTGTTCCATATACCCAAAAGTCTTGGTTAATTTTTAAGACTTACTATGTGTAAACCAAGCTAGTCTTGAACTCAGAACCTCCTGCCTTCGTCTGTCCTGCGATTAAAGGCATGACCACCATGTTGGTTCCCTTAGTTAATTCTAACCATAGCTGAGACATGTTGAACATTTCCAAATATTTTATGAAATATAATGAAAAACAAAAATGTAAACACAGAAAACACCACAAAGTTCTTTTAAAAGCCAAGCTTTTCAATATGATTTCAAATTCTACTATAGCTCTTGTTTCCATAGCCTGCTCTAGACTACCTCCTGTCTTCTGTGATCCTCAGACCACTCTTAAAGACCCTTCCCCACAGAGATGGATTTCTGCATTGTCCTTCAAGCCTGTATGACTAGTACATTATAAATGAGTATGATAGTATCCACCTGCAGTCCTAGCTTATACCCTGAGGGCCAACATGGAGAATCAGTTGAGCCCAGGATGTCAAGACCAATCTGAGGAATTTAGCAAGACTCCTGTCTCAAAAAGGACATAGTATATCTCAATACTCCCAAGTCCTCTAAGACAAATAAATGACTGTCAGTGGACACACGCAACTGAAGCCCCTGCCTCCTGGAAAGACTAACCCATGATATGGTATCAGAGACAGGTAGTATAACTTAGTTCTTACAAATTATTTTCCAGGTAGGGTGCAAACCACCTTACTAATTTGCTCAAGTTTTAAATTATTGTATAAGTATATATTGTATTTATTGTTGCAAGATTCCTACATATATTGGAGTCATAATTCTCACAAAAGCCTCAGAAATAGATACTATTATTCCCATTTTGCAGATGGAGAATAATCTCACAGGGTAAGTTATTTGGTGTATTCCATAGCTTATTGTAGTAAACTGACTCATTTCAGAATTCCTGTTCTGGTTCTCTGATTATAGCCCTAGTTACTGCTGATAGCAAAGCTAGGAGACATGTTTTCTTCATCTTAAATGTGTCTAGGACAGTGGTTCTCAACCTTCCAAATGCTGTGACCCTTTAATATAGTTCCTCATGTTGTGGTGACCCCAACCATAAAATTATTTCCATTCCTACTTTATAACTGTAATTTTGCTACTGTTATAAATTGTAATGTAAATAGCTGATATGCGGATGGTCTTAGGTAAACCCTGTCAATGGGTTGCTACCCACAGGCCTGGGATCTTACAACTGACTGGTGATAATGCTGGGTTTTTAACCAGATCCTTCCGACTCCAAAACCTGAGCTCTTGTCATCCCACATCCTAGAGGTTTTACTGTTTAACCCTGGCTGACCTGGAACTTGCTGTGTAGACCAAGCTGGTCCCCAACTTACAGAAATCTGTCTCTACCTCCAGAGTGCTGGGATTAATGGTGTGCCCTAACACACTGGGCACCTAGAGCTGTTCAATCAGCTGATTTCCTACCTGGACCTAGGTATGTGACTACTCACATAAAACATTTTTGGCAATTTCAGAGAAGAAATTTTTCCCACATGTAAACATTTCAACACCTGCCTGCAAATGCTAGCAAATGATGGTATGAGAAGGAATAAAAAACCAGCTTATTTTGATCCCAAAGCCACAATAGCTGAGCTGTCCTTGTGGTATCATTCTGTTTTGTTTTTTGAAAATAGCACAACAGGCTGAATGGTTGTGGCATATGTCTAATCCCCTCACTCAAGAAGACAGAGGCAGGCAGATCTCTGTGAGTTCGATGGCATTCTGGTCTATAGCTTGAGTTCCAGGACAGTCAGGGCTGTTACACAGAGAAATCCTGTCTCAAAAATAAATAAATAAATAATAAAAATAAAAATAAAGAAGAAATAAAGCCACAACATAATGGCCTTTTTATATTAATAAAATTATGTATATCATTTTATAGTTCTCTCCTAAAAAGCTGATCTCAGAAGTTCATAAACCTTTATGACTCAAAACATGAGATTAAAAAAGGCTAATCAAAATCAAGAATGCTTTCTGAAAATGGCCTGTGGCTCAGCCCTAGCGCCTCTGCTTAACACTTCATTCTTCAGTACTGTAAGGAAGAAGCAAAAGCTTTATCAGAAGAATGCCCTCCTAGCAGAGAAAGGTGCTTGGTAGGGGTTCTGTGTTTCTGTAGAGCTATGCTCTCACAGCTTGGAGAATTGAGGGCCCGGCTACTTTGAAGGTGAGAGGGCTGGGGTTTGTGAAGACACGTGAGCTACAAGACAGCATTCTTCACAGAGGGGAGGGCTCTTGACTGTACACACAGGGCCTGTCCACATTCCACTTATCTGAGTGTAGGCATTCTTCATTTAGATCTAGACATGCTTAAATAGAGACAGGGCCAGGAAAAGGAATTGTTTTCCTCAATTAGTGCCAGATGGAGAGTATGTAGCCGTGATTTTGGACTCAAAATTCACCTTCCCTCCTTTCCTGGTAGTTTTCCATCCAGGCTGGGTGTGGTCATAACTCAGTTTGTGGTAAGGATGTGGCCATCAGCTGGGGAGGAGCTAGCTTCTGCTTTTAGTTCCAGCTGGGAAGGAGCAGAAGCTGGTGCTGAGTCATTACTGGTTCTTACCAGCTCACAGCATTATTTTGGGTAGACATCTAGGGATAGTTTGGCTGCTTATAGGTGGTGGGAGGCAGTTCTGTGGATCACAAAATTTCACGGGAGCCCTCCAGCCCCAGGAATGAGAAGGTAGAGTTCAGTTCATTAGAAGAGGCATTGACCTCTAGAGCATATGTAGGACTTTCCATAGATTGATTTAAGACCACCCACCCTCTTGCCACCACATAGGGCCAGAGATGCTAACCTTTAAAAATGGTTTTACACAGGAGAGAGCCTACAGTCTCTTCAGTTCTACTTGTCCTTGGGATGAGTGAGTGAGGTAGCAGGCAGCCAGTCTATAAGGACTTCTTGGGAGGAGGGCACTTGATCTGTTGTTACCTGGTCTCACCTTTTATTTTTCCAGAATATTTATTAGGGTTGCTTAATAAAAAAAATTTTCACTTATCATTTTGGAAGTTCCTTACTGGAAAGGTAATTATTCTGATGACAAACAGCAGTCACAATGATCATTTCCTCATTGGATAAAGTTCATTTCTTCTTGACATGTAGGTTTCCTTCCGTATTTCTGAGATAATGATTTTATTATTTTTACAGTGTCTGGTAGCTCTTGACCTAGCAGCCAACCTGGGGATATACTTACTTCAGAATGATACAAAATTATAGAAGGTAGTAGTGGCCACAGAGCTGCTGAGGCACTGAGTTTAGAACTGTCTTTTCTGTAAGGGAGCCATACTGATAGACCATGTGACTTCACTACTTGGATGACTTTGCTGGTGGGTGTCATCTTGTCCATCATGACCCCCTGGTCTTCCACAGCTTGACTGACACCCTGTCCCCAGTCTCATCACACAGCTGTTGTGTCAGCGTCTTTCCCTTTCTGTCCTCCTTGGAGCTGAAAGTGGCAGACTCTATGTCCAGATGGACTTGAGGTAGGTTCTGTTTACTCTCCAGTTCGCATACCAGGGAACTTGAGCTACAAATGTAGGGAGAAAGGGGAGCACAAGACCTCTAGGGAGTAATTGGGTGGGTTGATTACACCACTCTAAAAGGCCTTTTAAAAATGAGTCTTGGAAGTTCTGGGATAGAAAAAAGTTGGAGGTCATGTGGGGTGACAAGGCCTCTGTGGCTGAGATAGTGCTTTACAGAATGAGTAAAGGACTCCATGCTTATCTCTTCCTGCTTCTCATTGCTGAGGCAGCATTTGCAAGATGCTGGGAAAGCCCACACCAGACACAGCTACATTCAGAAAACTTGCATTTTCATTATTTACTGAAGTTACATTCACTTATGAAATACTGAACATCTTTTAGAGGCGCTCCATATGTATATTGACTTCCCAGGTGAAACTCAAATGTTTTCTCCTACTTGAGGCCTTCCCTTTCTCAGAGACAGCTCTTTTTCTCTTTATCCCTAACTTCAAAAATCCATCATTTTCTCCCAGGGTTTCTCTGGAGAAACTTTGTTCTACCATTGTGACAAAAATTTTTTTTTTCAAGACAGGGTTTCTCTGTGGTTTTGGAGCCTGTCCTGGAACTAGCTCTTGTAGACCAGGCTGGTCTCGAACTCACAGAGATCCGCCTGCCTCTGCCTCCCGAGTGCTGGGATTAAAGGCGTGCGCCACCACCGCCCAGCTGTGACAGAATTTTTTAGATGCCTGAAGAAGGCATGGCATGAAAAGGCCTTCTCGGGCCAGGCGATGGTGGTGCACGCCTTTAATCCCAGCACTCGGGAGGCAGAGGCAGGCGGATCTCTGTGAGTTAGAGACCAGCCTGGTCTACAGAGCTAGTTCCAGGACAGGCTCCAAAGCCGCAGAGAAACCCGGTCTCGAAACCCCCCCCCCCAAAAAAAAGGCCTTCTGGGTATGGTGGTAAATACCTCCTATAATCTATGAATTTAAGATCATTGTGGGCTCTAGAGTGAGACTCTGTCTCAAAAACAAGTCAAACAGCTCTGGTTCTGCTTTCGACCTGATGTTCAAGGCTTGTGGGTAGCTCTGGTAGTCTGTTTTGTCCTTAGAAATAACACTGCCATTTCCAGAGACCAAGAGATCAGTAGGGGACAGCTTATACTCTCACCATTTCACCAGGGATAAAATTTATTTTGAGGCTATTGGGTTGGTATATGATTTTTTGACTTACACATCCCCCAAGAACTCACATTTAATTTTAAGAACTTTTAAGCCATTAAATCAGATTCTGTAGACTTAGCCAAAAATCTACAATGAGTGAATCTTGCAGTGCACTCTCCCATGGTGATCAAGTCAGTGAACACGAAGAAAGGGCTTACTTTAGGCTGGGTGGTGAGGGGGTCTGTGTCCTTTAACCCTGGTTTCCTGTAGTCTTGGGGTTGGTATAGATCAATGGAATACATTCCTAGAGGGATGCCTCCAAGAAGGCAAATCTGAATTCAGAAAGTTGTTCTGCCCTGGTCACCAAGAAAGCCCTTTAAGACTAGGCAGTTACCAAAGGGAGAAGGTGCCTGTTGGGCACTGTTGGACTCATTCACATATAATTAACTGATCAAATTCCACCCTGTGAAATAGAAATTGTCCTCAGATTACTTTTAACAGACTCTACTTGTTAAATTACAGGTATAGTCACAGGGCTAGAGATTAAAACTAGAACAACAAAGATAAGATACAACCTTACCTTACTCTTCTATTTCATGGTGACTTCTCAGCAAAACCAAGACAGTAACACTTAGGAAGTCACTATGACACATTTTGACATCTAATGTAAACAAGACAGGCTGTAGTCTGCCACTTCCATGAACCCCATTTGTGTAACTGTCACATCTCTGAAACTTGCAGATGATGGGCAATTCTCAGCTGCCACCAATTCTCCAGTTTAGTTGATATTCATGTTAATCTTGGGATTATACCCAGCTTGGTCTCCAGTCCTGCCTCAGTCTCATAAGTGCCAAGATCACAGACTTGGGCATACCTAGCTTTACACCTACATTTGTGATGTTGGTAGTGTGTGTGTGTGTGTGTGTGTGTGTGTGTGTGTGTGTGTGTGAGAGAGAGAGAGAGAGAGAGAGAGAGAGAGAGAAAGAGACAGAGAGAGACAGAGACAGAGATCCTAACCTGGGTTCGCCTAGAGCTCACTGTGTATCTCAGGCTGACCAGTTCAGCCTCTGGAGTGCTGGGAATACAGGTGTGAGCCACTATACCTGATTCCCAGTTAGATTTAGAACTTTGGGACATAGTATGCACAGTAGACCTCAGCATGAGTAGATAGCTATCACCATGGTTCATTTTTTTTTTTTCTCCAGCCCAGGATACAAAGCAGGTCATGTCATTTCTTCTACCCCTTTCTCTGGACAGAGGGAATTTGATTCTCCCCATAGATGTGATTGTTTTATTTCAACTTCATGTTCTCTTTCTATGTGAATAACCAAGCATTTACTTTGCCTAAATTAAGGGGACCACAAAAGTCTTATAGAGGAAATTAAAAGACAGTATTTCAATACAAATTACATTTATACTGTCACCCTCCCCTAATCTAAACTGACAAAGTGGAATAAAGATCTATGATTCAGTCACAAAGATGTCTGCTTGAGTGGTTCACACCCATCTTTTTCCAAGAAAAGAACCAAAAAACAAAAAACCAAACCTAACCTAAGAGACAGTCTTCAGGTTTAGAATGTAGTAACATTGTATCTGCTTTCAAAACTTTACTGAATGAAGACCAGTGTTAACAGACTCAGCTTGGTAAGTACTCTTGTTAAGACTAGAATTGGGGAGCCGGGCGGTGGTGGCGCACGCCTTTAATCGCAGCACTCGGGAGGCAGAGGCAGGTGGATCTCTGTGAGTTCGAGACCAGCCTGGTCTACAAGAGCTAGTTCCAGGACAGGCTCCAAAACCAGA
>NW_004949147.1:2551368-2565219 GCF_000317375.1 Microtus ochrogaster
TTTCTCTGTGGCTTTGGAGCCTGTCCTGGAACTAGCTCTGTAGACCAGGCTGGTCTCGAACTCACAGAGATCCGCCTGCCTCTGCCTCCCGAGTGCTAGGATTAAAGGCATGTGCCACCATCGCCCTGCACGATGGTCAGTTCTGCACTGATTACCTTAAACTGGTTTTCTGCTCCAAGGCACTTAACAGTACAGGATTCAAGACCTTACTGAAAGTATTAACATGGCCCCAACCTGTCCTTTCTTGTTATGAGGCCGCATTCATGCTCCAGCAACAGGGTCCCAAGTTCCCCCTACTTGGCCTCCAATGTCTGGGAGACAGTCCAGACCTCTGACCACCCTCTGCTCACATCACTCCAGCTTCCAGGAGGGTGCTCTGGGGCGGCCATCGGGAGAGTAGAGAGACCTTGGGCGGGGTTGGAAGAATGTTAGGGGACGTGTAAATCTGGGCACCGCCCTGGTAATCCAGGGCAGATGGGGCGACCTGGGCAGAGGGCCAAAAGGGGAGCCCTACAGAAGACTCCCAAGTCCTAAGGCAACAGGTGGCCCTGGCGCCTGGGGAACTGGGGGTGGCGGTGTCTCGGTCTCCAAGGGCGGGCCCTGCGCCCTCACCACCACTTCCCCATTGGCTATCAGAATAACCAATGCGCAATTTTGGATGACTGTGTCCTTCCGCCAAGGAAGGTAGTCCTCCTCTAAAGGGCAACCTGCCCGTCCCGCCTCCACCGCGCTTCTCTCCAAAGGTGCGGACGCCCAGCGAAACGCGAGAGGCGGGGCGCCGCTGGCCGCCGCGGGGATTGGGCGAGGGGCGGGGCTGCGGAGGGATTGCTGCGGCCGGCAGCTGTGATAACCTTGAGGCCCAAGAGGCGCAGTCCCGCACAGCAGACACTCGTCTCGGCCCTTCCGTCGTCCGACTTGGGTATCGTCGCAGGATTCGGAGTACGCCCGAGGTGAGAGGGGAGAACCTACGCCATCTGTGCCCAGGGCCGACGCCCGCTACTGGGTAACGCAGGCCAGCCTGCGCACGCGGGACCCAGACGCCTGGCATCGTGCATCCCAGTCCGGGTTGGGGGAGAAGCTACACTCGAGCCCAGGTCCTGAACTTCCAAAGACAGAGAGGCCTTACAGCCCCTTCCCCACATGCTAGTTCTGGCCCCTCTTCCTTCTCAATCTGGTTCCACTCTCCTATCTTACTGCTGCCATCCTCTCCACCCTGTTCCCTCCCACTCCGATGCTCATCCTCCTGCATTCACTAGTAGTTCTTTCGCCCTTCATTTTAGCTCTGTGCTCTTCCCCTCCCTCCTTCGGTGACCTCCTTATAATCTCTCCTTGAAATAACTCTGTCGCTCCCTCCCCCCTTGGGCCCCGCATTTATCCTCCATTCAGGTCAGTGTGCTCTTCCCGCGTCCGTCTTCGCTACTCCGAGTCGCCCCTCCCCCTCCATTCCGGTCACGTCCGCGACACTGCATCCCTTCAGCATCCGGATCCTCGCCCCTCCCCCTCCGCGCAACTTCCCCCGCCCCCCGCATTCTGGTCACGTCCGCCGAGTCCCCGCTAGCCCTCGTGGTCCGGTGCGTGTAGGTAGGATGCAGTCAGTGGCCGTCCCGGGAGATGTATCCACAGGTTATGTAACGTCAGTCTTCCCTGTTGGCCGTTATTCCTTCCTATTTTGTGCGACGCAGATTCCTCTGGTTGCCCGCGAGGCACTGGTGCTCCGGGCTTCCCAGCCCTGCGGGGCGCCTGCAAGTTCTCTCGCGCTCCATCCTGCGGTGGCGGGGCTGCACGTACGGCAGGGCGCCTGGACCAGCCGGTCGCGCTGCGCCCACGTGCTGGGGAAAGGGTGGGGGGTGGGCGATCAACCGAGAGAGGTTTCCGGGTGGAGCTGGAGCCCGCAGAGCTCAGTCTAAACAGGGAAGCAAAATTTGTCAAGTCAGTGCTGTGAGGAAGATGGAGCTAGCTGCACAGGGTGGTTCGCACGTTGGGTTTTGAAGAAGCAGGAAAGCACCAAATCTGAAGGTTACATAAAAATCCAGTCATGGAAAGATGTCTCTCGATCACCTCTTCTAAACCCAAGGAGATTGATAGGACTAAGAGCCTCACAGTGAAGGGACAGTTCTGCGTGTGGGCAGCGGGGGGGATATAAACAGGTTTTTGGAATCCGGTGTGATTTATTTTCTGAGGTGGTTCAGTCTCTGGTCCTGTGTCACGAGTAAAGACGATTGCTCCAGGCTGCTGAAGTTACTGGTCTCCGTGTAAGTAGGGGACATATCCAATGCAGGGAGTAATCTCGGGTGAAATGCCCAGAAGAGCATGCATACGTCCCTTTTTCTCAGTGAATGAGATACAGTTAGATTGAAGGCCTCCCTGCCTATACATATTGAGGCTAAGCTTGGGGAGGCAGGAAGGCTCTGAATACCCAGTATCCCCTGGAAACTAATTCTCTTTGGAATCCCGTAGGTGTTTACAATGTAACTACCGTAACTCCTGAGAAAGGAGCTTGCCATCTAAAGGGAGAAATGCAGCGTCCTTTGTCTCCCTCTGTAATGGTAGAAACAAAGAGGCAGCTATCCAGATCGATGTCTTCTGATTCTTGTTCCTGACGGTTCAATGTAAGACCGTTCATCCTGCTGACTTGTAGGAAGTAAGGTTTGGAGGCTGTTGCAGTAAGTTCTGTTGCCACAATACTCAGGGTGTGGCACTTTCTAGGGTGCAGAGGGGGAGGACCTTGGGTTAGGATTCAAGGTACCATTGTTAGGCAACAGTTTGCCTTCTGGTGGCCTGAGGATGCTGTAGGTAAGGAGTAAGCCTGTTTTGTGGGAAAGTGAAGTTAGTGTAAACCATCACCAGGTCTGGGCAAGATGACTCAGCCTTTCAACTTAGAGGCGTTTGAGAAGATTTTCTTCCTTGGGTGAGTGGGAAACCTGGTTCTTCTAGATGTAGTGAGGCCCCCTATTTATTGAGTCAGATGCTGAACTAGCGTGCATTTCCCTAAGTTAAAAGGTCTCACCCAGGCTGTGTGGTGCTGCACACAACTTTTTAATTCCAGCACTGAAGAGCAGGGCCAGGACAGGATCTCGTTGAGTTTTAGACCAGCCAGGCTCTGAAACCCTGTCTCAAGTGCGTGGGTGGCAGCAAAATGCAGGGTCTGTATACCGTCCTTCTTGACTGGTAGGCACAGCAGCCTCTCAGGGAAGAACCAGTGTAATGGCAGTTTCTGTGAACTCATTAAGAGCTCTATGCCAGCACTCTGGAGACTCACTGGCAGATGGCTACATGTTCAGGCCAGCCTGGGCTAAATAGTGAAAATCTGTCTCAAAAGAAAAGAGCCTTATCCCCAGTGAGTGACTTGGCACATTTTATAGCTGGCTACTACTCAAATCACATTGGAGTTGTTGGATATGCCATCTGTGTGTGTGATGTGAAGGCGTTGGTCACAGGAAGACAGCTTATTTCTCAAAGCTGTTGATTTCTTAATATTGAGTAGAAGAAATGAGGAAACAGCCATGTACAGAAAGCTAGGGAAAAAAATCTCTTGCATTAAATTCATATTACTTGGGTTTTTAGTGTCTTTTGCTTTAGCTTTTCTGCAGGAAATCAAGATGAGTTGGCCAAGAACTAAGGTGGAGATTGAGGTAGAGGAAAATGAGTCACTTGCCTTTCAGTTTCTGAATCATCCCAAATACCCATAGCCAAGTTAACTGGTAAACTACAAGAATGAGTTGGCACCTATGAGATTTTTTACTGTTCTGGTAAGAGTACTTAAGGGCTGAGTCATTCCTGTAAACTTCACTCGGGTGCAGACTGGAGTAAATGACCGACTGTATGAGGACCATTCTTCCCGACATGATACTTGGATACACAGACTGGATATGGAGTAGTCAGATAGGAGAGGTGAGCCCACGTGGCTGGGGGCTTGCAAACCTCTGCTGACTCTTGAGGCCAAAAGTAACATCTCAGCTAGGGACTGGGGGGTGGTCTTAGAGCCACCAAGCTGTTCAGTGAGGCCACGCCCCTGTTGCAGTTTGTGCCTGTCTGCACGTAGGAGGGAGGTCTGAACTGCAGTACCTCCGGTGGCCTCTGAGATGCCCCAACTTCTCCACTGAGGTCTGGGGATCTTGAGCCTCTTTCCCAAAGCCAGCTAAGTCTCCAAAGGAAGCTACATCCTTTCCAAACATTTTGACTTTAAGCCTCTTGCCATGCCCATTTTGGAGGAGTCCAAACTTCAGATTAAGAAGTAGGGAAGGGCTGGATGTGGTGGTGCATGCTCTTAATCTCCCCACTCAGGAGGCAGGTAGGTGGGTCTTGAGTTTGAGGGCACCCCAAGCTCTGTAGAAGGGTTTGAGAAGTCAGGGGATGGCAGAATGAAATTATGGATTGAATAGTCAGTATACTTTTATTTTTGGAAAGTCTAAAAATACAAGTCAGTGTTGATGCTGAGTTGTGGGTGGTAGAAATGTGGGGTTTGGAGTTCCACTCCCCCTTGGGAAGAGAGGCAGTAGTTGCAGTCCTATAAAGGTCACTGTAGGCAGGCACTCATGGTAAGTAGGTCAGTGCTCTTGGACAGCTAGTGCTGCCTTCCCGCTTCAATCCCCTTCCCCCACTGTGATTCAGGGCACTCCTTTAAATGCTGAGCCTGCGCCTCCAGTTGTGGAGGCCATTGTGCATTCTGCTTACACCTAGTTCCCTGGGCTCCTAAGCCAGGGTCCAGAGCGTGGGCATCATTCCCAGAAACCCTGGCCGCTTAAACCTGCTAAGGAGGCACCATGTGCCAGCAGGACAGAACTTCTCCCAAATCTCCTCCTTTTGGCTCAAACTAGTTCTCTGCTCTGCAGAGCTGTGGAGGCCAGGAGATCCTTGGTACTGAGAATGAAGGGTTCCTTTGATCTGGCTTTCTGTCCTTAGGTAGCATGGTCTTCCTGGGTGAGGGTCCCATAATTCCACAAAAGAGTTTAAAGTAGGGCTAGTATAGTTCGGGGGGGGGGCCAGGAATTTAATTTAACTCCAACAGGTGGGCTCGAGTTCAGAATAGGCTGGTTGATTAATGCTAGGCCTTTCTGATAGAGAATTTGCTGAGGTTCAAGGGTAGACCTCCCCTGGGCATGGTAGCAAATGCCTTTAATCCCAGTATTCAAGAAGCAGGGGACAGACCGATGGATCTCTTAAGTTTTAGGGTAGCCAGGACTATATATTATAGTAAGACCATGTCTTAATAAATAAGCCAGACAGTGGTGGTGCATGCATTTAATTGGGTGGCAGAGGCAAGTCTCTGAGTTCTAGGCCAGCCTGCTCAGTGGAGCTACACAGAGAAACCCCCTCTCCACACCCCAGGGTACTTTAATGGCAGCAATGATTTGGAAGATTTAATTGGTGGAGTGAGGCATGAAACTTTAGCCTGATAAGAGTGCCAGCTCTAAGAATCAGGGTGACATTGAGCATTTATTTTCTTATTTGTTTTTATGACCTTTGTGCCTGACACGAGGGAAACAGATGGAAGGGGCAGAACCAAGGTGATCTGAGCTGGGCCTGTGCACGCCTTGGCTTGTAGGTCACACTGAAGCCTGAGCTGGAGTTTCCTTTCTCACAGAGGGGCAATGGCTCTGAGGAAGATACTGCTGCAGGGGCTCAGGCTGCAGAGTAAGGCTCCTGCCCCTGAGCACGCTGTTTGCTGCTGTCATTGGACATGCCAGGCTTCTGCTGCTGGCTGGAGGTTGGCTGTGCATGTGGGTGCCTCCTAAAGAGGAGGATGCTGGCATGGGAGGGGCCGCATGTCCTGGCAGGAATTACTACTGTACCAGTAGGCAATAGGGCAAGCCCTTCATGGAGGCCCACCCTGCCCATGGAACCAAGGCTGGGGCTGCTTTCCTGGCCTGGAAAAATACCTCAGAAAGGGTATTCTATAAATATATCGATCACGTGGTTTGAGTTGTGGGGACCATGGGATAGGCAGAGCCCTGGTGGGGGGCCAGAGTATTCCAGGTCAGAATTTAGGAAGAGAAATAGCTCAGTGAGCTAGGGTCTAGATTGGTAGAGGACTTGAAACAATTGATGTTTCGTTAGAAGTCTATTTAATTGTATCAATTTTATTTACTTTTTTAATTATTTTATGCACATTGGTGCTTTTGCTTTCATATATGTCTGAGGGTGTCGGATCCCATGGAACTGGAGTCACAGACAGTTGTGAGCTGCCATGTGGGTGCTGGGAATCGAACCCTGGTCCTTTGGAAGAGCAGTCAGTGCTCTTAACCGCTGAGCCATCTCTCCAGCCCCCTATTTATTTTTTTCTTAAAGCGTTTCACATCAGTTTTTGTTGATGGATATGATGCTGGGCATGGTAACATATGCCTTTAATCCCAGCATTAGAAAGGCAGAAACAGATGGATTTCTGAGTTGAAAACCAGTCTGGTGTATATAACATCTCCAGGAGTACATAATGAGACAACTGTCTCAGAACAGGAGGGAGGGAATGTTGTGATAAATACTGCCACCCAGGTAACAAGGTGGTTGTTTTTTTTTTATCAGCTATGAACTGGTGATTTTGACATTTATCCTCTTGAGTCTTTTTCCTTTCATAAGGTGAAAGGCACCAGGTTTTTATATAAACTAGAGGTGGTGTATTCCTGTAATCTCAGCCTTGGGGGAAAGGCACTACGTACCAAGTTCCAGGCCAGCCCAGAGGAATGATAGTAAGTTATAGGTTTAAAGACACTTCACGGGGAGTCAGTCATGCCTGTGTGTGCTCTTAACACTCGGGAAGTTGAGGTAGGAGGATCTTTGAGTGAAACCAGCTTGGGATAGTGTGAGCCTCTGCCAGAGAGAGAGAGAGAGAGAAGAAAACGAAGCAGTGAGGGTCCCCGAGATAGCTCAGTGGTGGAGGAAATGGTTTCTGATGAAAACGAAGCAGTGAGGGTCCCCGAGATAGCTCAGTGGTGGAGGAAATGGTTTCTGATGAAAACGAAGCAGTGAGGGTCCCCGAGATAGCTCAGTGGTGGAGGAAATGGTTTCTGATGACCCTCGTTCTATCCTCAGAACTCCTTGGTGGGAGGAGAAAGCAGCTTCTCTTAAGTTGCCCTCTGATCTTTGCACAGTGCCCACCCCCCCCTCAAAAAAAAAACCTAAATATCAATTTTTGGGTGTTGGGATAAAGTACCACAGGGGAGCCAGTCAGGGGTCACTTTTACCTCCAGGTTTTCATTAGTTTCTCAATGTGTGTGTGTGTGTGTATAGTGTAGCAGCTCTAAGCAACTTCTCCTGGTTATTAAGGTGATTACCACAGAGAACTTTAGTTACACTCAGCTTTTGCCTTAATCCTCAATCCTCATACAGCTCTCCAGGGCAAACTGTACTCAGATCTGAGCGGTCTTTCCAAGTGGGGCCAAGGAGCTGCCGCCCTGAGTCAAAAAAACAGCAATATGTCACCGGAAGCCCAGGCCCAGAAGAGAAGCAAAGGTATGGCCTGATCATCAGTGGCCTCGGAAGGAGACACAATGACTCATGGAAAGAAGAGCCGCCTGGTGGCTTTTAGGAAAGTGGGTTCAGTGTCTGTTCCACTCACTGACTTCATAGTTATAGTCCCATCGTGGTCACAGCAAGGCTTTCGTGCCTTGTTGGCTTGATGTGCTACCCATACTATCCTCTCAGCAGCCTCCTAAGCATGGCTGGGAGCCCTGAGAGTTCCCAGCCATGTTTGTTTCAACCATGAGTAGACAAAGGAGCTGGGACACCCTCAGATTTGGGGAGAGGGAAGAGGCAGAACTGATTTTGACAGAGAGGTCTTTTTTTTTTTTTTAAATATTTGATTATTTATTATGTATACAATATTCTGTCCATGTGCCGGGCGGTGGTGGCGCACGCCTTTAATCCCAGCACTCGGGAGGCAGAGGCAGGCGGATCTCTGTGAGTTCGAGACCAGCCTGGTCTACAGGAGCTAGTTCCAGGACAGGCTCCAAAGCCACAGAGAAACCCTGTCTCGAAAAACCAAAAAAAAAAAAAATATTCTGTCCATGTGTATGTCTGCAGGCCAGAAGAGGGCACCAGACCTCATTACAGATGGTTGTGAGCCACCATGTGGTTGCTGGGAATTGAACTCAGGACCTTTGGAAGAGCAGGCAATGCTCTTAACCACTGAGCCATCTCTCCAGCCCCTGACAGAGGTCTTAATGGGACTGAGAACAAATTCAACAAACACTGCAAGGTGCTGGGGGTTAGCCCAAGGAGACCCCGGAGGAGAGGTTGACTGTTTGGGGGAGTTGGGAATGAACCATGTTGGCCACTGGCAATAGCTGGAGGTCTCGTCCCTCCTTTAGTTTTAAATTTTTTTTTTGGTTTTTCGAGACAGGGTTTCTCTGGTTTTGGAGCCTGTCCTGGAACTAGCTCTTTGTAGACCAGGCTGGTCTCGAACTCACAGAGATCCGCCTGCCTCTGCCTCCCGAGTGCTGGGATTAAAGGCGTGCGCCACCACTGCCCGGCTTTAGTTTTAAATTCTGCAGTGAATGTAGGGATGCCCCCTGTAATCCCAGGAGACTGGAACATGAAGACTGCCAGGGGTTCAAGGCCAGCCTGGGTGACAAAGAATGAGACCTTGTCCTGTGAAAAGTTTGCCGTTTGTGTGGTTGAAGACATGTAGGCCTCTGTTTACCTGGGATCACTAGTAGGTTGCAGAGGTCCCTGGCTGTTGCCAGGTCTCAACAGGGTAACATGGACAAGCTTTATGTGCGTATTCTTCAGGCGTGCAAAAAGCACATAGTCAGTAGACTGAGGGCCCTTGACTGGGAGGCAGGGCAGAGAGCAAGGATAAGGAGGGGCCTATTGTAGAACTTGGGCTGAAGTCTTGAACTCTGGGTGAGAAGGATGCCCAACATTGCTCAAGCCTCTCAACATTTGTCAATACAGCGCGGAGCTTCTGCAGAGTTCTGTCTTCTAACCAGCTCAGTGAGCACTTAGTTGTAAGTCGGTAATAAAGTTAAAGCAAAGGTCGGTGCAGCTGTTGGGATTGTGACCTGGGTGGCTAATTGCCTGGAACGAATGCTCAGCCTACCACCGGGAATGCGCTACCTGCCACAGATAGAGGGGAAGTCCAGGTGGTCAGAACTGGGGCTGGGAAAGCCAGGTCTAACTCAGCACTTAGAAGATCAAAGATAGTGAGTTCAAGGTCAGCCTGGGTTGTGGAGTGGATTCTGTGCCCTCTGAGACTAGCTACTGTGTGCAATTCTGTTTCCAAGGTTACAGGCAACTCCTTAGTAGAGTTGTAATGACTTCGGAGCTGTTCCAGTGCTCTTGTGTGCAAAATTGGCTTTGTGTGTCTTGCAAACGTTGCTGTTTTGCTAAAGAATTCTGGAATTTTTGCCTAACAGAAGCTAAAGAATAAACTTAGCCAATGAAACCAGTGAAAACCTAGCACTCTGGAGCT
Source organism: Microtus ochrogaster (assembly GCF_000317375.1). Lineage (NCBI taxonomy): Eukaryota > Metazoa > Chordata > Mammalia > Rodentia > Cricetidae > Microtus > Microtus ochrogaster. Next base: position 2,560,775 of record NW_004949147.1, read on the forward strand.
AAAAAGGACTTGTTTGGGAGGATTTTTCTTCTTGCAGTGTTGAGGAAGTTTCTTCATGTATGTAAAGTGTTCTTGGTTGTGTTGGTGTGAAGTTGTCACAGCTGAGAGCGGCTCATGTCTGAATCCTGCTCACACTGCTTCCCTGGGCCTATGTACATTGGATTGGAAGTGACTTTCATTCATTAAGGTCTTTGCTGTTTGCTCACGGTCACATGAGCCCTTTGCCCAATTTGAGGAGCATCCACATAACCAGCACGTGCCAGGTCTCTGTGACTTGTACACAGAGCAACCGTATTGGGTTAATGTGTAAGTGGGAGACGGCCGCCTCTGCCAAGTGGCTCATCAGACACGGCCCTGTCTAATACGCACTCTTCACCTCTCTGGGCCCCAGGACCTCAGGAACCATGCCGAAGCCACACAGCGAAGCAGGGACTGCCTTCATTCAAACCCAGCAGCTGCATGCGGCCATGGCTGACACCTTCTTGGAACATATGTGCCGCCTGGACATTGACTCCGCACCCATCACGGCCCGCAACACTGGCATCATTTGTACCATTGGTGAGTGTGGCCTTCCCCTGAATGGAGGCTTCCTGCCTCATTGTCTCCTGGAAAGCAAAACGATTACAAAGCTAATCTAGGTTCTAAGTGGGGCGCTGTACACATTTCTTGGGGGGAACAGAAGCCATGGGAAGCGGGCATGGAGAATTAGTACACCTAGTTTTCTGCAATAGGTGTCTTCCTTAGTGGGTCTTTATAAGAGGATTTCAGACACCTCAGATCATCTTTGTTTTGTTTTTTCAAGACTGGGTTTCTTTTAAGCCTGGCTGTCCTTGAACTCACTTTGCAGACCAGTCTGGCCTTGAACTCACTGATATCCACCTGCCTCTCCCAAATGCTGGGATTAAAGGTATCACCCGGCCAGATCTTTTTCATGTGGTCTGTGTCACCAACATCAGTAGTTACATGTCTGTCTTAAGGGAAAAAACTGCCTGGCTCTTCCCTCCACTTGCCTGAGTATGTGGGGCCCTGAAGAAATTGTAGAAAATGGTAGTATTTCCCCTCATATCTAAATTAAAGTTGACTAGTATAATACTTTCTGTTAATTTTTGGAGTTAATGGTTAAAAAGCAATCAAAGGATGAAGAGTTTGGATGTTGAACAGATTTTTGCACATTTTCCTGAGTGTTCATGGCTTATTCACCCGTGGCTTTCAATGTTTGTCGATAGGCCCTGCTTCCCGGTCTGTGGAGATGCTGAAGGAAATGATCAAGTCGGGAATGAATGTGGCTCGTCTCAATTTCTCTCATGGAACTCATGAGGTGGGCCTCAGCTGGGTTGCTGGGATATTATTGATGGGAAACAGAAGGTGTGGTGTTCATTCACGAAGCTAGCTTCCAGCAGGTGTGAGTCTGGGTTTCTCTGGGAATGAGACATGGTCCTAGCCCATCCCTGATTCCCTCCCTCCTGCCACCTTCATTGGCCTAGACAAACAAGGCCTGCTTTGTCAAGGATGGGGCTGTCTCTGCCTTTAACCTTCACAAAAGAAGGCAGGAAGGGTTTAGCTGGAAACCCCTCTAGGCTATCATGTGTCTTTGCTCCACACATGATGTCCACACCTGAAGGTTTCTGCAATGGCTCCTATGGGTCTGGTGAACAAAAGGTCATACAGAAGATTGCTTCTGACCTAGTTCAGTCCCAAGTCCCAAGCTAGTTAGGCAGGTCCAGGGGGTTTCCACTTGAGGCTGAGTCTAGTAGTGTCCTTCAGAGGAGAGAGGTAGGAATGCATTTGAGCTGGGGCTGGTCCTTAGATGTTCTGATGTTGATGGGGGCCATACACAGGAAGCAGATGGCAGCTGTTAGAAAAGCCCATTTGTTCTGGTGCTTTCAAGTTTAGAACAATAAATTCTAGCAGTTGGGCAGATGGAGTCATCTTACAGCTACCTTTCAAGTACTTTTCATGCTTCGCTGTGGATTTCCTACTGGCATTGAAGGAGGGGGGACAGTCCACTCTGGTTTCTTTAGGTTCTGTTCAGAGTGCTCTATTTTGCCCTCTGACCTTTGGGTGTTGTTTGAACTAAAAATAAAGGCAGAAGAGCAGTCCAAGAAGTGAACCCCTCATTCCCAGAACATGAGAACTCTTCATAGATGCCCTAACCCATATTCTATAAACAGCCCGATGAAGGCCAGCTCCCAAATGTCATGCATGGTGCCTAGGATAGTCCAGTAGGCACCTAAGCATTTATGGGTATGGAACACATTCTTGTTAGGTGTGATAGCATAAAATCTGAAGCAGAATTGAGTTCATGGCCAGCTTGGGATACTTGGGCGTCTGGAGTCAGCCTCAGGAACATAAGTGTTTCAGGGTTCTGTTTCAAACCAAAAAGAGGGAGAGATCAATGCTTTCCATGTTCCACTGCTCTTGGCAGGAGCTACCTGGAATAAACTCAAGGGAAAGCCTAACCCAGAGGCAGAATTAGATCCACTTGCAAGCAGAGTCTGTGTGGTCTCTGGTTTGCAGGATGGGCAAAAATAAATTAGGGGACATGACCTTTAGGTTTCATGGCTCTTGAGTCAAGTAAAATAATACCACGCAGCTGAAATGGCAGTGGCTAGTGAGGTCATCGAGACCTGGGTGAGGCCAACTCCAGCTCAACTTTTTTTAAACTACAAGAGGCATTTGGAGTTTATCCGTACTTTGAATCTTATTCATAGATTGACCTTTTATTTATTTTTTTATTTATTTGTTGCCCTTGAAAATTTATTTTTAGGTTTTATACTGAGATGCAGTTAGCCCCTTTGGGAAGCTGATCTGAAGTTGTTCTGTTAGGGCATGTGATTTAAGCAGCTTGACTGCGTGTCAGGTCTCTTATTGCATGTGTTCCTTCTGTGAAGAACCAGGGTGTGTTTTGCTGCAATCTTGGTGGTTTAAGTACTCCTGGAGACACTGAAATTGCATTCCCTCCCTCTGACAGGAACATCTACCAGCTGAATGTGATCCTTTGGCAGCTTTGGTAGCCTCTTAATTGCACCTCTTGCTGTTCACATGGGCGAGATGTGTGTTTCCCTGCTGAGCAGGCAGGGCTGTACTGCCACACTGACTTTTTTAAACGGCCTAAATTTAGAGCCTCGAGAAGGAGGACACTGGGCACCAGTTGTCACCATTTGGGAACGCACCAGCAAAGTCATAGATATGACAGTGGAAGACACAGTCACCTCCCAGAAGTGTATATAGAGGATTTTAATGATAGACCTCCCAGTGTTCTAGGTATTGGGATTATAGTGCAGTTTTATGCACGAGGCCAAGATATGTGTTTGTTTAGGACACTTATGGGCTGAAGTGTGTAACTCGGTAAGCACAAATCTGGATTCAGCCTCAGTTACACCTACAGAAATATCTTATGCCAGTGGGAAAGGTTGTAGGCCCTATAAAGTAGATATTATACAGCCATAATTCTTCAATGGAAATGAACTACTACTATAAGGAACTCTGTTAAAAAAAAAAAACCAAGGCAGTCAGTAGTCACTGTTGAAGGACTGGTTCTGTCTCTCTCCTTGTCTCCTAGAGATAACAGGCTTGCAGGTGTCTTTCCTGCCCACTGTGGTTAAAGGACAAAGCCCATAAAGTGATGTAATAAATGGCCTGTTATCAGTGGTGTCGCATGGATCTGCACCATCCACAAATTCTTGGTCTGCCTTGACTGAGTCCCGGGTAGAGAAAGGAAGTCTTTTGGGCAGCTCTATCGTTCAAACTATCAAAGGGCAGTTGTGTCAGAGATGGGCCACTGGTCACCGTTCGCATTTCTAGACCTGAGAAAGTGATTGTGAAATTGTGAAGTGAGGTGTCTGTATGACTGAGCAATGAGCGTTCAGCTTGGGCCATTGGTCACTTAAGTCAACAACTTTGAGTTTGAATTGAAGTTGGGATCGATAGTGGAAACAGACCGACACAGACTGCCAGGGCAGACATCAAACACAAGTCTTTACCTGCCTCAGTCTTTAGCCTAGGGTTACTAGAGCTACTGAAGGGACACACACAGCTGCTTTAAAAGCAGGTTAGTGTCACATTCCTGCCTATGATGGGTTTGGTGGCAGTATTCTGGAATGTTCCCAAGATTTGTATTAAGATGATGCTGTGGTAGCTGTCGCCATGAGAGGTGGTGACGCTGTCATAGAAGGAAGAGTGTGTACTGCTAAGATTAGGGGTAGGGAAAGGTTAGACACTTGTGATCTGTCAACTTGGCCTCCAAGGTAGAGAATAGGAACTGGACTCAGGTATGAAGGGCACCTGTCAATCAGTCTCCCTTCTTTATCCAGTACCATGCGGAAACTATCAAGAACGTGCGTGCAGCCACAGAAAGCTTCGCCTCTGATCCCATTCTTTACCGGCCTGTTGCCGTGGCTCTGGACACAAAGGGGCCTGAGATCCGGACTGGACTCATCAAAGGG
>NW_004949147.1:2565844-2566783 GCF_000317375.1 Microtus ochrogaster
TGGCTGGACTATAAGAACATCTGTAAGGTGGTGGAAGTGGGCAGCAAGATCTACGTAGATGATGGGCTCATTTCACTGCAGGTGAAGGAAAAAGGTACGTCTGGGACAGTTCCCATCTCCAGAACTCTGAAATTGAATGTGTTATTAGAACTTCTTTGGAGAAGCACTCCCTAGCATGTATGAAGGCCTGGCTTCCATCCCCAGAGGATCTGAAGTTTATTCTTTGTCTGTGTCCCTGGCCCATCTGAAATACTGTCTCAAAAACCCAAAACGCCACCAAGGGCCAAGTGTTTGGTACACGCCTTTTTAGCCTTCAGTCCTGGCACAGTGGGAGGTGGGTCCCAATATGGCGTGTATAATACTCTTGTGTCCCTTTGAATGCTAATTAAAATCACTTGTTGGTGATTTGTTTAAGTGGTTTTTAGGTATTTGGTTAAATTTGTTTTTAAGAAAGGATTTTCTGTAGCCTGAGCTGAGATTAACTGACGCTGGCCTTGAACTCCTTTTTCACCGCGCCTGACCATTTGTCTTTTTGTTTTGAGGCCAGGCTTCACTTTAGCCCTGGCTGGCTTTGAATTCACTGTGTGTAGACCATGTTAGTCTTTGAGTTTTATCTGCATCTGCCTCTTGAGTACTAGGGCTAGCGCATCCACAACTTAAACTCCTTAACAGCCTGGGAGTGTTGTTCATAGGTGAGGGAATGGACTCGCTCCCTCATGGCTCCAGTGTCCTCGGTGTGATGTGGCATGTGTTTCACTGAATTCAGGGACCGGGGCCGGGGACCCTGCTGCTGGCCTCCCACAAGATGGACCCTCATCGCTTTGGTCCTCTACCTCTCTTATGCAGGCGCTGACTTCCTGATAACAGAGGTGGAGAATGGTGGTTCCTTGGGCAGCAAGAAGGGGGTGAACCTCCCCGGAGCCGCTGTGGACCTCCCTG
>NW_004949147.1:2567708-2579666 GCF_000317375.1 Microtus ochrogaster
CAGGTTTGATGAGATTTTGGAGGCCAGTGATGGGATCATGGTGGCTCGTGGCGATTTGGGCATTGAGATTCCTGCCGAGAAGGTCTTCCTGGCTCAGAAGATGATGATTGGACGATGCAACCGAGCTGGGAAGCCAGTCATCTGCGCCACACAGGCACGTGCTCCTCCCTTTGTCCATGTACTATGGTTAAGAGATCTGGGTCGCCGGGCAATGGTTTGTGCACACCTTAATCCCAGGACAGCCAAGGCTGTTACACAGAGAAACCCTGCCTCAGAAAGAGAGACCTCTTGGTCTTGTTCCATGGTCCCTGTTTTCCAGACGTGTGCACCTACACACTATCCAGGGAGTCATCTTGGCAATTACTTATCACTGCACATGACGCAGACTCTCATCCTGGTCTCAGCAGATGCTCTTGTCTGTCCCCTCCTTAGATGCTGGAGAGCATGATCAAGAAGCCCCGCCCCACCCGTGCTGAGGGCAGTGATGTGGCCAATGCGGTCTTAGATGGAGCAGACTGCATCATGCTGTCAGGAGAGACCGCCAAAGGGGACTACCCTCTGGAGGCCGTTCGCATGCAGCACCTGGTAAGTTCTTAGAGCAGAGGCTTCTGCATCCTCTCCCCCATGTCACAGCAAAGAGTGAGATAGTGTGTGGGGGAGTGAGTGCTTCTTGATTTTCCTGTTGTGCTTTCACTGCCTCTGTTCCTGCCCCACTTTCTTCTGCTGTGGAGGATGCCACTTTCATTACATAGGATTTAAGTCCTAGGATGCAGTCAGGATGCGTTGGATCTGGATGGTCCAAAGGGCTTTATTTTTAAAAAGCCAAGAGTTTGTTCGCAGCTGGTGTCTTGGTTTGGCTTACAGTTTGATGCCCTGCTAGTGCCATGAACAGATGCTTCTCCACTGCAGGGTGTACCCACACTGAGCTGTTGCTGGAATTGCATGGTGCCTGTGTCCTGGAACTGCATCTCTTTCTGTGCCAGCCAGACCCAGAGCAGGGCTAGGGTGGAGGGCAGGTGTGGAATTCAGCAGGCTCTGACTCACTATGAAGCCTTTTCTCTGGGAGTATGTCCTTTCAGACTTCTAGCTCTGATCAGATACGGTGCTAACAGTCATGCCTCAAGTCCAGTAAGAATGAGGCAGGATTAGCTAAGAGTTTGAGCTGAAGCATCTCCTGCTGACTGCTTCTCATAAGTGGAGACCCAGGTTCTCTGCCCTGGGTCTTCCAAAGAGTTGACTCAGGAGCCAGTTACAGGGCTGCTTCCTTCTGTCTGGTGGAAGAGTATTGTGAATTAATTTATTTTTCTTTTTTTTTTTAATATTTATTTATTTATTTAGTATACAATATTCTGTCTGTGTGCACGCCTGCAGGCCAGAAGAGGGCACCAGACCTCATTCTGGATGGTTGTGAGCCACCATGTGGTTGCTAGGAATTGAACTCAGGACCTCTGGAAGAGCAGGCAATGCTCTTAATTAACCACTGAGCCACCTCTCCAACCCCTAATTTTTTTTTTTTTTTTTTTTTTGAGCTTTTGTTCCATTTTCGGCCAGCAATGGACCCCTATCCTTTTTGTGAACCCAGTTTCCCACAAACCCCCAAATTTAAGACGTCTGAGAAGAGAGAAAACACCACCCTCTGGCCATCTTGTCTTTCTTTCTTTCTTTTTTTTTTTTTTTGGTTTTTCGAGACAGGGTTTCTCTGTAGCTTTGGAGCCTGTCCTGGAACTAGCTCTTGTAGACCAGGCTGGCCTCAAACAGAGATCCGCCTGTCTCTGCCTCCCAAGTGCTGGGATTAAAGGAGTACGCCACCACCGCCCGACTTGCATATCTATCCAGTTATTAAGTTTGTACAGATTCCAGGGGGGATTGTATTCTTGACCGTGTGACCTTTTCTGTGGCTTTTTATGTGTGCCTGTATTGAAGCTGACAGAGGCCAGCCCTGTCCTGGAAGGGTGTATGGCTTGAGCCTCTCTGGCACATCACATGCTTGTGTCATGCGATTGTTGTTCACATTAATATTGTTTCTTCACATAGCTGCCTGTGGCAGGAAAGTGCTTTTTTTCCAGAAAACCGTGTGCCTTCCGTCACCTCCATAGTCACTGCCTCCCTGGTTTTACACAATACACCCCTTTTCTAGCTACCTGCTTAGTTGTGTGAACTGGCCACAGAGTGGTCAGGAACCGGTTGTGGGTGACTTTGATCAGATATTTTGAAGCACACAACCACAGAGCTGTATGTATAGCTGTGGGCAGGTTGTGTGACCTCAAGACCTCGCCCTAAGATGAGTTTGATGAGATTAATTATAGTCTTAGCAATTAACATTTACTGCCATTTTTAAATGTTAGGCCTCTGAACATGTTGATGTAATCTTTGTGGCCCCGATTTGTAATGTAAATCACATGTGATTGATGTGGGTTTGAGCCCAGTTTGCTGTCTCTGGGCCCTGCTTGCTGTCTGTTTGCTGTACCGTGTGGGAGCAGCGGATATGGACAGGTCTCCTAGAGTCCGGCTTAGTTCTGATGTCTACGTCCTGTCTTCCATGGCCAGGTCTTTCCTATGAACAGATAACTTAGAACCTCTAGGCTGGGATTGCATGGCGCTGCTCAAAAGATGAGACACAAAGTCTGGGTCAGACTGGCTGCCCCTTGATGGGGCCCAAGCCTCTCCTGCCATCCACTAACACTCAGACAGCCTCTCCCCTTACCTGTCTGCTGTCTCCTCCTGTGTCTAACTGCAGTCCATGAGCTGTAATCATGAGCTAGGCACCCCCGCTATGGTTGTTTGTCCTTTGCGCTGCGTGCATTCTGTTCTTGACCAAAAGAGTACTTTCTGCCTGTGAATCTGCTTCTGCTATCTATCAAATCCGTGAAATGATTTGCTGGTCCTTCTCATCCCTCCCATACTAAGATGCTGGTGGTTATTGCTTTTCAATTCTCTGAAATTTATATTACCTAATACCTGGCCTTACCTGAGCAGGTAGTCTGTATTGTAACTCGCTTGCCATCTTGCAATGGTTTTAATTGTTAAAGTTTTAATCCGTGTCTTGACATCCCCGTATGCTTTCATAGGCACTGGTCTCTTCACATGGCTGCTCATTGTACTACTCTTGTGAGCTAGAGTTTCCACGGCTCTGTTTAGAACTGGTACACTGGCTCTTTTGGCCCTTGACCCCAGCTTCCAGAACTGCCACAATGTTTCCACTGTAAACACTGAGCAAAAGCTCCTGCATCTGTAGGTTGTTGTAGCCAGACAGCCATGTGAAGAGGGTCCTAGGGCCTATTCCTTCCTGTAAGCTGTGTCATGAGGCAGTGTGGTCAGTGGGAGTAATGTGGCCTCCACCTTTTCATCTTTCTGTGACAAGGTCCTAGGACCTATCACTCTGTCCCTTTAAACCTGATGGTGCATTCCCATGATCCCAGCACTTGGAAGGCTGGGGCAAAGAATGATTCAAGGTCAGTGAGGGCCACAGAGAAAGATCTTTTTCTTAAAAGCCCAAATGGCGGTATGGGAGTGCTTAGAAAAGAAATCAGAGGGGGAAATCCCAACGGGGAATGGAGGGACTGTCTGACCACCCTGCCTCTGTGTCTGCCCACGGGACAGGTTTAACCATACTTCCTCTCTGACTAATTCCCCCTCTTTCCGTGTGTTGTCTCCTATTTTTGCCTTCTTCATCCCTCCTCCTTATCCCTCCTACCCTAAACCTTACAGATAGCTCGGGAGGCTGAGGCAGCCATGTTCCACCGTCTGCTGTTTGAAGAACTTGTGCGGGCCTCCAGTCACTCCACAGACCTCATGGAGGCCATGGCCATGGGCAGCGTGGAGGCTTCTTATAAGTGTTTAGCGGCAGCTTTGATAGTTCTGACGGAGTCTGGCAGGTAGGGCCCTAACGGCAGGTATTGGTATAGGATAACTGCTCTGCACTCCAGCCACCTCAGGAGGTCATGATAGGACAGGACCAAAGGATTCTCTGTGGGCACACTGGAAGTCACAGGCACCGGTGCAGGATGGTTTCTGTAGAATTTTTGATCTTTCTCACTTTAGAGCACTCTGCTCCTGGCCTTTTTGTGCCGGGGACATCTTCCCTGTTGTCTGTGACTCCTCCCTCTCCATTTGTGCTAAAGCTCTGACAAAAGCCATGTCCCCCCCCCTCCTTCGTCCCTCTGGACGGATGTTGCTCCCCTAGATTGCCCGTGAGGCAGAGGCCGCCATCTACCACCTGCAGTTATTCGAGGAACTCCGCCGTCTGGCGCCTATTACCAGCGACCCCACAGAAGCTGCTGCCGTGGGTGCTGTGGAGGCCTCTTTCAAGTGCTGCAGTGGGGCCATTATCGTGCTCACCAAGTCTGGCAGGTAGGAGGCGGCAGTGGCTCCCTGGGGATGTCCTGTTCAATTGACGTCCCTCCTTGGGGATGCCGAGAGTGGCTTTGGGCCAAGTTTGGCTGCCACCAAAGGACTCCAGACAGCACTCAGGTATACCAAACCATTTGGCTCCAGTGTAAGTTCACAGCCTGCCTCACAATTAACTGGAAGCAAATAGTCAGTTTTGCTTAGTTTAGTTACCATGGGGTTTTACAAATTCAGCTTGGAAGGCTGATGAGATGGCTCAGCTGGTAAAATTGCTATGTAAGCCCGGCCTGTATTCGATCCCCCGAATCCATGGAAGGAGGAACACGCTGATTTCTGATCTCACACATGCCAGCAGGCACACACTATAACAATGATAAGCATTTTAAAGTCCCACTTGGAGGGATTGGTTATAACGTCTCAGTGGGTAAAGCATGAGAATCTTGAAGTTGGATCCAGCACCTGTGCCAAAAATGCATGCAGACAGGATACTGTGGGCTTCCCAGAAAGCCAGTCAAGAAATTGCAGGGGGGGGGGGACTTGCCCCTGACTGCTCAGCACCTACATGGTAGCTCACAACTGCATAGCTCTAGTCTTGGAGGAATCCAGTGCCCTCTTCTAACCCCACAGGCATTACATGTATGTGGCACACAGGTGCACACGTGGGCAAAATACCCTTGCACATACAGTGAAAAAGAATAAGGTGGAGAGAGTATTAGATTAGAGGAAGATACCCACTATCGACCTCTGCCTTCTGCATGTGGGTACCACACATGCTAAACAACACATAAGTAAAAATATCCAGGTATGATGTCCCATGTCTATAACCTCAGTGCTCATGAGTCAGGGCAAGTAAGGTCACAAGTTTGAGTCTAACCTGGGCTAAGCCTGTGCTTTTGGAATGAGTAGCAGTTGCTGGGTTCTCAGGGGCTCCAAGATAGAAGGGCTGGGCTAATCTTTGTGTCTCAGCACTGCCTGCCTGCACTTTGGCTCTAGACTTCTGGGGTTTCACCACAGAGTTCCTGATTGCAGCAACCACCCCTTTCCTTTAAAGCCTGTGGATCCAGCATGAAGAAGGGTATTCTCTGCTGGGCTTTGTCTCCCAGTACCTCTTGGATGTCTTCAGAGCTGGTTCAGTTAATTCAGTGTTCCTGAAATAACGTGCTCGAAGTAGACACTTGTCACAAGGTTAAGGAGGGATCCCTCCATCCTCAAAGGATCTAGATGGGAGAAGCATTCCTATACCTGCCTGGTCTCCATCTAGATTTCTTTTTTTTTTTTTTTTTTAAGATTTATTATGTATACAGCATTCCTTCCATGTATGCTTACATGCCAGAAGAGGGGACCAGATCTCATTATAGATGGCTATGAGCCACCATGTGGTTGCTGAGAATTGAACTCAGGACCTCTGGAAGAGCAGTCAGTGCTCTTAACCTCTGAGCCAACTCTCCAGCCCCTCCACCTAGATTTCTTTCTTTCTTTCTTTCTTTTTTTTTTGGTTTTTCGAGACAGGGCTTCTGTGTGTGGCTTTGGAGCCTGTCCTGGAACTAGCTCTTGTAGACCAGGCTGGCCTCGAACTCAGAGATCCACCTGCCTCTGCCTCCCAAGTGCTGGGATTAAAGGCGTGCGCCACCACTGCCCAGCTTCCACCTAGATTTCTAAAGCCTTTTTATCAAGTGTGTTTGGGGCACTAGAGTTCAGCTGCTGGGAATGCCGTAGTATTGCAGTCCTATTGGCTCCCAGGGTCTGACCCTTGCTGTTGCTGTTTCCAGATGCCAGAAGTCTGGAGCTCGACACGTGTTGCTTGGTTTGTATATGTTGATAGCAGCTGTAGGTGCTAGTGAGATTGGACCAATTACCTCCCCCTTGGAAGGGGTTCTAGCTATGGAACTGCCCTTATTGAAACAAGCACAAACGGCAGAGGGCAGAGTGGAGAGGCTTTCTGATCCTTGGAGCAGAGTAAACTTCCAGTGGGAGAAGCCTATGGCTCAGAATTGTATTGCTATATTGAAGGTGCTTCCTGTCTCCTGGGTCTTGACACTATTTAATGGACGGTCTATCCAACCTGTTCCCCATCCCAGGAGTGCTCACCAGGTGGCCAGGTACCGGCCGCGTGCGCCCATCATTGCTGTGACACGCAATCCCCAGACAGCTCGCCAGGCCCATTTGTACCGAGGCATCTTCCCTGTGCTGTGTAAGGATGCAGTGCAGGACGCCTGGGCTGAGGACGTAGACCTCCGTGTGAATTTGGCCATGAATGTTGGTATGTAGCTGGAAGCAAGATACTGGGCAGTGGCTTTGCTGGGGTTTCTCAAACTATCATTCTCTCCAGTCCTGGGCTGAGCCCGGCTGTTCGCACCCTGTTTGGTGCCCAAGGCAAAATTAATTGCCTCTACTCGTTACTGAGGTGTTCTTAAGCATGGCTGGAGTTACTGTGCTGTGGGTGGAACTCACAGATTATGGTCTTTTCCTATATATGGTTGGTTATCAGGAGGTGAGAGGAGGATTGGGAAAGCTGGCCAAGTATAAACTGACTGACCTCCCAAGGTCCCTGCAGTCTGGACTCAGCCTTTGTTTAGGCTAGGAGGCTAGCGCCATCTTGTGGTAGGAAGAATTGGTCCGGCAGTGTAGTGCCCTACCAGCATTGTGTTTGTAGGTGGTAGCTCTTGGGCATTTGCCCTGGTATGCCCCTTCCTGGCTGGTGTCTGGGCTAGGAGGTAAGCGCCACCTTTTGGTGGGAGAGAGTAATGGTTGTTCAGTGGGGCTTTGGGGCAGTTACCCCAAGTGTAAACCTCTACTCACCAACCTTTCTGCTTTTTCAGGCAAGGCCCGAGGCTTCTTCAAGAAGGGAGATGTGGTCATTGTGCTGACTGGGTGGCGCCCTGGCTCTGGCTTCACCAACACCATGCGTGTAGTGCCTGTGCCTTGATGGCCCTCTGGAGCCCCTCTTCTAGCCCCTGTCCCATCCCCTCCCCCATCCCATCCATTAGGCCAGCAACGCTTGTAGTGCTCACTCTGGGCCAGAGTGTGGCGCTGGTGGGCTGGGACGCCCGGGAAAATTACTGTCGCTGAAACATGGAATAGAGCCCAGCTGTCTGTCTATCATATGGCCCTACCCAAGCCAGGGGTGACAGAGGAATGCAGAATTGGAAACCCTCTGGCTTTATCACAAAGGGGCAGCAACATCTCTTGTGTACTTTGCTCCTGTAGAAAGTTGTCCAGAGAACTCCCAGCCCTGGCCTGGAGTCAGGAGACAGAAAGAGTAGGGGCTTAGGGCATGGGGCCCAGGTTCCTGTGTAGATAATAACCTCTGGCCCCCAGGCCGGACTTGCTTCCCCAACAGCTTTGGCCTCCCCCACTGCTCCTTGTGCACTTCTCAGCTGTCACTGCAGTCACACCCTGCACTCTCCACCTCCGTTCTACTGTGCAGCATCTCCAGGCTGTTGCTATAGTGCCCACCTGAGTGTCAATAAACAGCAGCTGAAGCACCTGTGTCCTGTTCTTTTCTGCTGGGGGGTGGTGGTGGTGGTTGAGCCCCGCCCTCTGAGCAGGTGAAAATGACAAACGGTCTTGTTCCCAGCCGTGGTCCCACCAGTTCACCTGCAGGGAAGACAAAGGGCTAAGCCATTGAATACTATACATTCACTGGATATGCAAATTGCCTCCAGCACCAAGGCTAGGTGTGTTGGAAAGCTGGGACAACTCGCACCTATAATGGAGTTATGTGCTGGCGCCAAAGAGGCCACTTGAGGGTGCTGTAGGATGAATCCCTGCCCACAGCAGTTAAGCACAGCCTCTCTAGAATAAGGGACAAGGTAGGACCTTGCTTTGCTCCGGGCCACTCACAAGAGCCAAGTGGTCCTGTGGGGCCAGTGAAATTAAGTTGAAGCGCAAGAACTCAGGGAACAAAAGGGCAGGGCGGAACTAGAATAGAGCAAACTTACGGGCTCTGATGAAGCAAAGCACTCGTTTGAAGGCCTATCACAGTTGCAGACCCAGTCTGTCTTCTGGGACCTCGCAATTTGAGAGACCCAACGAAGACCTGTCTGCCGCTGCGACCCACGAGGGCGGTCTGGGAGCGGGGAAGACTCCACCAATTAACTGAGCTCATCCCGAGCAAGCGACCAATGGGTGGCAGGGGGTGGGCCTTCCCCTTGGGTGGGCGGAGCCCGGAGGGCACTAGTTCTGGCTCGCCGCCTTGGGCTCCAGGAGAAGGCGCTGCGATGACCGCCCTGAGCCGTAGTGAGCCTGTCGAGGCGGGCAGGTAAGGGCGGCGTCCTTGGGCTCTGGATTCTGGGCTGCGGCGATGGGCAGGGCGGCTCTGGGATGCAGCGCCTGGGCGTCTTCTGCCCGTGGGCCGGGCATTTCCCGGCCGCGGGAATTCCCGCTCGGGTCAAGTTGCACTGTTGGGACCCTGTACCGCCTCCTTGCGAGGTGTCCGATGGTCGGCCTTGATGGCTTCGCCGAACGGTAGGCACGCTCCTGGGCTCACCACTTGTCTGCCACCTTCGCGGTCCATTCATTTGTGTTTTCATTCAATTCTCACCATAACGACCCCCCAGCCCCGGTTGCCTCCATTCCCAGGCTGTCGCTATCCTGCGGGCCCCTGCAAAATCAGCTCCTCTCCTTTCCCAGCGGGATCTGTTCTAGTAGCGCACGCGGCTGCCCCGGAGGCAGCGTGGAGCTGTCCCAGCACGACTCGGCCGCACCCCGTTCGCCAGGCCCGGGCGGGCTAGGGCCGGTCTCCAAGCCCGGAGAGCTGGTCCAAAGTCGACCTGGGAGGAAAGGAAAGTTCTTGTAACTGGAGGAGAGCAAGGGGGCAGGGAAGACACGAGGTGGGATGGCAGGTGGCATCAAGAATGGGAGCTGGGAGTGTAATGTTTACCTAGCATGCACAAGGCCCTGGGTTTGATCCTCAGCACCTTATAAACCAGGCTCTCACCTACAATGCCAGCACAGTATCCAAGATGGTTTATGCTTACTAACCTCTGGGAATCTCTTACCTGGACCACATAATGAATTCAGGACCAGACCTGGGGAGTGAGGGGATTTAATTCTTGAAGTCTTCGGGTACTGTGGATGAGATTATTTGGGGGAAGACACAGTTTATGGGTGAGACTGTAAATTCCTACTCCTACCCAGTCCCACCCTGCACAGCGGGACATCCCTGCAAGCCAGGATGGATCTAGTTAGGGCTAATGTGATCCTGTGCCTACATCAACTCTGGATAAATAGGGAGTGTGGATTTAGTGCTCAGCCCCCTAAGGGCTTGAGGAGGTGGGGTGTCCAGCTAGCTGTTATCTGCTTTTGTCTCTGTGCTTGTCTCCCCTCAATTTACACGGCTATGCAAAGGTGCCCCTCCTTGGAGAGCCGAAAGGCTGGGTGTCCACCCCTCACCTCTTAGCTCCGAAATCCACTCCTAATGCAGTAAAGGCAAAGCACTGAAGGTTCTCCAAGCCTGTAGATTGCTCCACAGTCTTCTTATAAGGCCACTTGGAGTCCAGCACAGTGGGGACACTCTTAGAATAGAGGTTAGAGTTGGGAAGTCATTAAAAGTGCCCTCAGTGGGTTCCTTGGGGCAAATGAGCAGGTCCAGAGGGCAAAACTGGCTGATGTCTGCTGAGGAGGTGTTCACTGGTGCTAAATGAAAGTTTTTCTCAACTTCTCAGAGGGCAAGGATTTGCTAAATAGCCCAGAGAGGTCAGCCTGGGCCCCATCCAGGCCTTCCTGTTGGTGCGCTTTCAAATTTCTGAGCTCAGGTGGGTTTCAAAGCTTTGTTTGGGACTAGAAACACCTGTATGCTAATTCACTCACTGGGGGTTTTTCTGGTGACCCCACTGAGGGTGAGGACAGTGTTCTAGATGGTTTATGTCTGCTGGCATCCAGGGAGCTAGCTAGCTCTTCCACGATCTGCTAGTGCCTGTCAAGGTGACTCCACCCAGCCCTTAAGCTGCCTAAGCTGTTGCTTTTGCTGTGGAGAGAGACGTGTTCCCTATTTATAAGACTGGCTGGCACTAAGAGCTTCCGAGTCAGAGTCATTCAAATGCTGTTACCATTTTGCTGTGATTTGGGACAAATCACTTCCTTCTCAGGGCCTGCTTTAGCATAGAGTAAGGAGAGACGTGACTCCCTAAAGACCCCTCCACACAGTCGGTGTGTGTCTGCTAACACGTTTGCTCCTCTGTTTCTGAAGGTGTCTCATTTCTCTTCATATTTACCCTTACTTATGTCTTGAAAACCCATCGAGCCAAGAAGAGTGTAGTGTTCCTCTTCGATGTCTGGAGACCAGAAAAATAATGTGTTGTCCTTCTCAGAGAAGAGAAGACAAGTTCCCCTCATTCTGTAGCCATCTTTGATGCAGTTACAAGCTTGACAGAGGTCAGGCTTGGCCTCTGAACCTCTGCGCATGGGCTGGAAGGCAGCAGTCTCTCGTCGCCCATTCTCTCTAACCTGTAAGCTATGATTCTCCTACCTGTTTGCTAATGCAGGGGAGGAAGGGGATGAGGGCAGATAGCCCGAAGAACGAGTTTCCTGAAGATGGGAGGCGGCTCGGTAGATAGCACTGTTGCTTACGCGCGGACCTGAGCGCCAGCTGGGTGCGGCCGCCTGCACCTGCAACCCTAGCATAGAGAAGGAAGAGAGAGGTCCTTGGGGCTTGCTGACTGGCCGCCTAGCTCCAGGTTCAGTGAGAGACCGTCTCGAGGGGGTGGGCGGACGGTGATAGAGCAGGACATCTTTGAAGGTGTCCAGGTACTCACAGAACACGGACACGGATGAGCTTCCTGTGTGATTAAGAACTCAGCTTCCCCCCAGGTGTGCCTGTCTGCTGTGGCAGTGTGCATGTTTTGTTGTTGTTGTTGTTTGTTTTTGTTTTTTAAATAGTCATTCTCTCTGTAGCCCTAGCTGTCCTGGAACTCACTCTGTACACCAGGCTGGCCTCAAACTCACAGAGATCTGCCTGCCTCTGCCTCCTTTTTTTTTGGTTTTTCGAGACAGGGTTTCTCTGTGGCTTTGGAGCCTGTCCTGGAACTAGCTCTGTAGACCAGGCTGGTCTCGAACTCACAGAGATCCGCCTGCCTCTGCCTCCCGAGTGCTGGGATTAAAGACATGAGCCACGACAGCCCAGAGCATGCGTTATTCTTAAGCATATAAGCTTCAAAGGAATAAACTATTTTCCCTCCCTTTTCTTCCCACATCTGCTTATTTTTGTTAGTTGAGAAATGCTTGTTGAGAATTTAGAGGTAGTTTGAATAACTAATTGAATCAATCTTTAAATCAGTGTTTCTCAACCCGTGGGTCATGACCCAGCTCTTTTTTGGGGAGAGGGGGAGTGTCGTATATCAGATATTTACATTATAATTCATAACAGTAGCAAAATTACAGTTATGGAAGTAGCAGCAAAATAATTTTATGGCTGGGGGGGGTCACCAAAACATGAGGAAATGTATTGAAGGGTCGCATGCAGCATAAGGAAGATTGAGAAGCACTGTTTTAAATCCTTGTTCTAAGTGATTATTTCCTCAATGATGCCTAAAATTACATTAGGTTATTTATCTACCTACCTACCTACTCACCTACCTACCTACCTACGTACTACCCTATCTACCTACCTAC
>NW_004949147.1:2580427-2583755 GCF_000317375.1 Microtus ochrogaster
TTCAGGACTGAACCCAGGTCGTCAGGCTGCCAGACAAGCATCTTTGCCCTCTGCACAGTCTCACCAGCCTGACCTTGAACTCTTGATCCTCGATTACAGACTTGGACCTCACTTCCGGCTTCCCAGCCCTTCAAAAAAATTTTTGCTAGTTTTCATAAATTGTCCAAACTGTCCTCAAACTTTCAACCCTTCTGCTTCTGCCTCCGAGTAGCTGAGATTGCAGGTTTACACCACTAAAACCAGCTCAGAATGCTTTCTCTTTTCTTTCTTTTTTCTTCCAGTGGAAATAAAAAGCACTTAAAGAATTTGTTTAAGTCTCTCTCACATGGATTGCTTTCCTTCTTCATGTGTTGAAATAGCATATCAAAGATTTACTAAATAGTTGTCAGTTCTTCCGGTATTTTATTTCATCAGCTCTTTTTTCCCTGACTGGTGTTTGTCTCTGTCAACTGTCTCTGGTCATAAAACTGTTCCTTTCTCTTTTCAACTTGTGTTTGAATTAAGTAAATGACTCAAGGCTTGCCAATAATCTCTCAGGTCACACAAAGCATTATTTACCCCATTATCATGACTGGAGCCTTTTTGTTTTTCTTTGGTGGTGCTGGAGAATCTAACGCAGGGGCTCATACACACTCAGCATTCATTTCACTAAAAACTATGTCCCAATCTCCAAAAATAACTTTGAACCTTGAAGGGCTATTCAGAAATTTAATCTTATGGTAAGTCAGTAACATTCAGAACTATAAGGCTTCCTTGTTAGCAAACAAGTTGAAAAATCTTTCTGTGTTTAACTTTAAATTTTTTTAAGCGTGTGTGTGTGTGTGTGTGTGTGTGTGGGTGTGTGTGAGGGGGGGGAGGGAGGGAAGGAGGGAGATGGTATGTATCTCTGTAGCACAGACTGCCCTGAAATAAATTTCATGGGTTTCCTCTTCTCTTGGCCCCCGAAATACTGAGATTCCAGGAATGAGCCACAATGCCTAACTCCCAGTTGTTGGTGGTTAAAAGGTGGAGCTGAGGAGTGGGCGCAGCAGTTAAGAGCACCGTCTCTTTTTCCAAAGGACTCAGGCTTGTTCCCAGCACCCAAGTGGTGGTCACAGCCATCTGTTAATGCCAATTACAGAAGGTTTGATGTTCTCTTCCAGTTTCTACAGGTATCAGACTTGCAAGGAGTGCAGAGAGACAAATATATATGCAAGCAAAATACCTATGCACATAAATTAAAATTTAAACACATATATTCCTCAGACTCCTGAATGTCATATAAATTGGGAGTTGAATCTACATTCTTGGCCAAGTAGGAAGGGTATTTTACCTTCCAAGAACCATACCATGTCTTGTTCTGTCCCTTAGGGCCATGTAAGTGGCCCCCAATCATTATGTCACCTAGACCTGTTTCACTAGAGGCGAAGGAATATAAATCTAATTCCGCAAGTCTTTTCTTCATTTAGCAAGTGAACTCTTTTTGTTCAAAGGTCCCTACTCTGAGGATAGCTAGTACTAGGCAGGCAGAGTCAATGCGTGGCGCTTTCTTTGTATTTACTAGTTTTCAGGAACTGGAGATAGCGCTCCAGTTAAGAGCACTGGTTTGTCTTCTAGAGACACCACTGAGCCGTCTTCTCAGCTCTGGACGTTTTTTTTTTTTTTCTTGACCCTAATTTCTTGGATATGGATAACATTGAAAAGGGTGTTTTGTGTTGCTTTTTTTTTTTCTTTTTTCTTTTGGTCTTTTACGTCATTTCTAGGTAGGTAGTCAATGTGATACAATACAAATAGTCCATGTTTCAGAAAGATCTGGGTCTGAGGTCCTAGTCTACAAATTTCACCTGTGAGCTCCCCAGTCTGTCCACAAGACATTCATCTGTGACGTCGTCCGTGACCCTCAGGCTGTGCAGTCAGGCAGCTTGTACAGAGTACGTGCTCACCCAGAGGCATCTTCTTTAAGGGCCTCCAGCTCGGAGAATCTCCGATGATTCAGCACCCGCTCTAAGTGCTTCCTCTGTATTCCTTTTTAAGGTGTGAAGTCTGTTCCACTTTAAGCTTTGGAGTAAGGATAAACCTAGCATTGCACAAGCTAGACAAACACGCTACCGTTGAGACACATCCTTGGGCACCTTAGTTAGAGTTTCTATTGCTGTGATGAAACACCAGGAGCCAAAACAACGCGGCGAGAAAAGGATTTGTTTCGGCTCACAGCTCTCAGGTCGCTCTCCATCACCGAGGGAAGTCAGGGCAGGAGCTCAAGGTGGGAACCTGGAGCCAGGAGCTGAAGCAGAAACTATGGAGGAATATTTCTTACTGGCTTGCTCCTCAGGGCCTACTCAGCCTGCTTTTTTTTTTTTTTTTTTTTTTTTTTTTTTTTTTTAGTTTTTCGAGACAGGGTTTCTCTGTAGCTTTGGTTCCTGTCCTGGAACTCGCTCTGTAGACCAGGCTGGCCTCGAATCCAGAGATCCACCTGCCTCTGCCTCCCGAGCGCTGGGATTAAAGGCGTGTGCCACCACCGCCCGGCCTCAGCCTGCTTTCTTATAGATCCCAGGACCACCTGCCCAGTGGCCGCCCCACCTAAAAGGGCCTGGGCCCTCCTGCCTCAGTCACTAATCAAGAAAATGCTCCACAGGCTTGCCCATTACCCAGTCTTACGGAGGCATTTTCTTTATTGTAATTCCCTCTCAGATAACTCTGGCTCTCTAGCTTGTACAAAGCAAACAAACAAACAAAAAACAAAACAAAAGAGAACAGAACAAAAACACACACACACCAGGGCAGATCAAATTCATGTATGTATGTGTGTATTTTGAAACAGTGTCTCTTTATACACTCCTGGCTGTCCTGGAACTCACTGTAGACCAGTCTGGCTTTGAACACAGATCCACCTGCCTCTGCTCCCAAGTGCTGGAATTAAAGACGTGTGCCACCATACCTAGCCAAAGTTCAATTTTAATAATTGCCTGTAGCCAGGCGGTGGTGGTGCATGCCTTTAATCCCAGCACTCAGGAGGAAGAAGCAGGTGGATCTCTATGAGTTCAAGGCCAGGCTGGGGTACAGAGCGAGTTCCTGGACAGGCTCCAAAGCAACACAAACCCTGTCTCAAACAAACAAAGAAATTGTCTGTCTGTGTGGGAGAATGTGGCCTTGTGTGTGGGTGCTTTCCAAGGTTAGAGACTTTGGCTCCCCTTTGAGCTGCAGTTACAGGTGTGAGTGAGCAAACCGGTGCTGAGAACAGACTGCAACCCTTAACTGCTCAGCCGTCTCTTCGGCCCAAAGTTAATTCTTTTTTTTTTGGTTTTTCGAGACAGGGTTTCTTTGTGGCTTTGGAGCCTGTCCTGGAACT
>NW_004949147.1:2583968-2601410 GCF_000317375.1 Microtus ochrogaster
GCTCTGTAGACCAGGCTGGTCTCGAACTCACAGAGATCCGCCTGCCTCTGCCTCCCAAGTGCTGGGATTAGAGGTGTGCGCCACCATCGCCCGGCCCCAAAGTTAATTCTTAAAAGTAAACTTTTATTTTTAAAAATATTTGTAGATCAGTTTTATTTATTTTGTATTTTTTAAAGTAATATGTATTATTGTTATTGTGTGTGTGTGTGTGTGTGTGTGTGTGTGTGTGTGTGCAGGCGCCACAGCGTGCATGCAGAGATCAGACGACAATCCTCAGGAGCATCTCCTTTGTTTGTTCCAAAGATTGAACTCAGGTTGTCAGGCTTGTATGGTTTACCAACCCTCTTTGTTTTGTTTTGTTTTTCAAGACAGGTTTCTCTGTAGCTTTAGAGCCTGTCCTGGAACTAGCTCTTGTAGACCAGGCTGGCCTCGAACTCACAAGATCTGCCTGCCTCTGTCTCCCGAGTGCTGGGATTAAAGGTGTGCGCCACCACCGCCCAGCGGTCTTAAACTCCTTCTGTATCCCAGGATAGTTTAGAATGTTCCACACTTTTGGCTCAGCCTCCTTGGCTCTGGGATTACAGGTGTGTACCTCTATAGTGGCTTTGTTCATTTTTTTGTTTCTGTCAGGTTACTTACTGTCTCCGTAATGATTTGGGTGTATTCATTGTAAAGAAATCAATAATTTGTACAAATGTTTAAAAACAGTCCCCACTATGTTGTCCAGTTGTCTGCTTCGGTCTCAACATACTTAGGTGATGGGCGGGCAGCATTTCACTTACCCCCAGCTTTTATCTGCTCATCAAAATTTAAATTTTGAGCCAGGTGGTGGTGGTACACACTTTTAATCCCACCACTCAGGAGACAGTGGCAGGTGGATTTCTGAGTTTGAGGCCTGCCTGGTCAACAGAGAGAATTCCAGGACAGCCAAAGCTACACAGAGAAATATCTGGTTCAAAAGAACCAAGATAAATAAGTAAAAATTAAATTTTAATATGTAAAAGCTTAAAATTTCGTAGGCAATTAAAAGCATTATTATTTTAAAATCTATACTTAGGTGTATGTGTGTCTGCAGGTGGGGTATGTACGTGTGAGAATAAGAGCCCAAGGAGACCAGGGGCGTAGACTCCCTTGGGGTACTGTTCCATACAGCTGTGAGCCACCATGTGGGTGCTGGGAATTGAACCTGGGTCCTCTGACACAGCAGCCAGTGAGTTTAACCACTGAGCCATCTCTCCAACCTTTTCTTATACAGTTAAAGCTTAGTTTTCTGGATTTTTATACCTTACTTGGGAAACTTCTGATATTAAACATAAATTGCTTCTGTTTTATACTAGATCTTTGTAGAGTTAGATTTATAGTTGGTTAGCTGGGCATGCTGATGTGTGCCTGTAATCCCAGCATTCAGGAGGCTGAGGCAGGAGGATTGCCCTGAGTTGAAGGCCCTGTCTCAGGTAAAATCAAAGTTAGAGATATGTAGATGTTTACCGTGCCTGGACTGTATTTTTGTGAGTGGTGAGACAGAGGTGTCGCATCTCGTTTATTAGACAAACTCATTTTCTCTTTCTCAGAATATTTTCATTTTATACTCTCATATCCAGAGATCATTTGCTGAACTTTTTTTGTCCCATTGATCTATTAATCTTTTGAAAGCCAATAGTATCTTTGTAATTTGTTCTAACATTTGGTTGGCTGAAACCTTCACATTTTCTTTTTAAAAAAATTTCTGTTCTCGTGCATATAGTCTTGTAGATCAAATATAACGTAGGGCCATTTAGAGTCAACTTACCAAGATTTACCTCTCCCCCCACCCTCCCCTTATGGAACCTAGGCTGACTTCCAACTCATTATCCTCCTGCCTCCACTTCGTGAATGCTATGATTCCAGGCATGGGCCACCACACCCAGATAAACTGCAGATTTTTGTGTTGATTTTGTAACAATTAGAATAGTAATGAACTCTTAGGGCTGGGGATGTAGTTGGGTAAGATGGTAGATCCTTACTTAGTAAGCGCAAGGCATCCCCAGTGGACTAGGGGCTTCTCCTATTGTATTAGCTGTGAGTCCATCTGCTAGCCCAATGCCCAACAGAAAAACCCTCCCTCCATCCACTTTCTTATGGTTTATTAAGTAATTATGTGTGGTCAAAGTGTAATAGTCTATAGTCTCTCTCTCTCTCTCTCTCTCTCTCTCTCTCTCTCTCTCTCTCTCTCTCTCTCTCTCCCCTGTATCAGAGATCAAGTGGCTGCTTCAATTGCTCTTCATCTCCTCTCTCTAGGGATTAAATTCAAGCCCTCATTCTTGCATGACAAGTGTTCTACTGACTGGTCCATCTCACCAATTTAAGTTTATACCGTCAAATAACAATGGTTTCTTTCTTTTCTTTTCTTTTTTCTTTTTTGGTTATTCGAGACAGGGTTTCTCTGTAACCCTGGCCGTCCTGGAACTCAGTTCTGTAGCCTGACCTCGAACTCAAGAGTGCTGGGGTTAGAGGCGCACACCATCACAGCCGGGCAACAATGGTTTCTTTTAAATACATAAATCTTTATTTTTTTTCTCACCTTTTTACAATGTCTACAACTCCCATGTGTTGAATAAGAGTGGCCAGAGCTGGCACTTCCTAGGGGTTTTTATCAATTACACAGCCTGGGGTGCTGCTCCCTGGGGAAGAGGCCCCAGGACCCAGCAAACGGCTCAAGACTGGATCATTGGTCAGGAATCTGCCTGGGGAGCCACGTTGGCGAGAGCCTGCGGCAGGGCGTGGACTCCAGCCCCGCCAGGGGCGTGCATAGTCGCGGCCAGCTGCCAGCTCTGGTACTGGGCACAGCTCCAGGAGCCGGGCACCGATGGGTTGCGCGCTCAGCATCCAAGGAAGCCGGTTGGTGGGGGCGCTGCTCCTGCCCTCACGTCAGGTCTCCCGATCTGCGCTATGTGCTACCTTTAGGCCGACCCACCAGCTCGACTCTCCGGCTGGCAGGGGGCTGGGCCGCGCCACGCTGACGCGATCAGTGTCGCTGCAGGCGCCGCCTTGGGAACCACTAAGTGTGGTTCTGGAATTCTGGGTGTGGCTGCCACTAGGGACAGGAGGGACCTTGGTCTTCCCATCTCTTTCGAGGGCAGGTTTAGAAAACAGGCTTGTGATTGGTGCGTCCTTGGGGTGGAGGAATAGCAGGTGAGAGTGACTGGAGGGTGGGGAGATCTGGCCAGGAGTGAGGCAGCACCTGGTCTCCAACGTCTGAACTCAACTGCCCTTTCCGACCTGGAGAGAAGTGCACTACCCTGCCCAACCCCAGCAACCGTGCAGTCTCTTACTGGAAGTGAGGAGAGGCAGGCAAGCATCCTAGGCTGTTGTGCTGAGCAGGCTGATGGCCTAGCTTCTTCACATGTGGTCAGAGGCTCACTGTCCCTCCTAGTCACCAGTCTGGGAGGAAGGAAGGAGGAGCATGGCCCATCACAGCACAGAAGTGTCCTTGCTAAGTTACGGGTTCACGCGTCCAAATTCAAGGTCTGTCCTTCATTCCTCGCGTTACCTCAGCAAACCTTGGCATTGTTTGCCCTGCCGATTGCCCACTCCTCCTTAGGAAATGCTTCTTTGTTTCCATGGCAACCTATACCTGGACTTTCCTTTTTTTTCTTTCTGCGGAGGGATTTCAAGACAAGAAAGATCTCTCTGTGTTTCCCTGGCTGCCCTGAAACTTACTCTGTAGACCAGGCTGGCCTTGAATTCAGAGATCCACCTGCCTCTGTCTCCCGGGTGCTGGGGTTAAAGTTGGGTATCACCACCAACCAGCTTTCCCCCCCTATTTCTTTTTTTTTTAATTTTTATGGTTTATTTAACTTTATTTTATGTGCATCGGTGTGAAGGTGTCAGATCCCCTGGAACTGGATCTTCAGACGGTTGTGAGTTGCCATGTGGGTGCTGGGAATTGAACCCAGGTCCTCGGGAAGAGCAGTCAGTGCTCTTAACCGCTGAGCCATCTCTCCAGCCCCTCCCCCCATTTCTTTTTTTTTTTTTTTGTTTTTTGTTTTTGGTTTTTGGTTTTTCGAGACAGGGTTTCTCTGTGGCTTTGGAGCCTGTCCTGGAACTAGCTCTGTAGACCAGGCTGGTCTCGAACTCACAGAGATCCGCTTGCCTCTGCCTCCCGAGTGCTGGGATTAAAGGCGTGCGCCACCATCGCCTGGCCCCCCCATTTCTTAGGCCACTCTTTATAACCTAATTTTAGGGGAATTGCCCCTCTGTTCACACACACACACACACACACACACACACACACACACTTTCTTTTAAGCCCTGGGGCTCTTCTTTCTCCCTCCCTCCCTCCTTCCTCATTTGCATTCAGATGGAATTCATATACCATAAAATTCATGTTTGTTTTTTATTAAGTACTAGGGATGAAACCTTTTATACATGCTAAACATATGTGCCACACAGCCAACCTGCTGCCTGTGCAGTTCAGTGATGTTTATAATACTTAATCATTTGCCCTGCAAAGAAACTAAGTGTTCCCTTAGACATCATCCCCACTTGCCTCTTCCTGGCCCCCAAGGAACTATGAATCTACTGTATAGCTTTACCAATTTTGTATATTCCTTCTATGTGTATACATAGAGTAAGTGGTGACTGGCTTCTTTCAGTTAACAATATTTTAAAGATTCCTTCAGGGCTGGAGAGAATGCAGTGGTTAAGAGCAGCTAGGTTGAGTTTCCAGCCCTGCTTCAGCTGGCTCACAGCTGCCGGTAAGTCCAGCTCCAGGGCATCTGACATCCTCTTCAGGCCTCCACAGGCACTGTAGTCAACCAGCACTTACTAACTTCCTACCCTCCCCATAATACTTATAATAACGTCTGCGTGTGTGCCTGCTGGCCAGAAGAGGGCACCAGATCTCATTACAGCTGGTTGTGAGCTGCCATGTGGGTGCTGGGAATTGAACTTGGGTCCTCTGGAAGAGTAGTCATTGCTCTTAACCTCTGAGCCGTCTCTCCAGCCATTGACTAATTCTTTAAAAAGATCCATTCATGATTGGCAAGTGTCAGTGCTTTTTTTTTTTTTAATGGCTGAAGAAAGACTTTGTTTATCTATTGTTGGGTGTTTAGTCTCTTTGCACTTTTTGGCTTTTCTAAATCAAGGCGTTGGGAGCATCCATGCATAATATTTAGTGTGGTCATTTCTATCTGCTTTATTATTTTTAATTATGTGTCTGTGTGTGGGTATGTGTATGCTAAGTGCCCCCAGAGGCCCCAGGTTCCTCTGGAGCTGGACTTACCATGCTCGTGAGCTGTGTGATGTGGGTACTGGGAATCCAACTCTGGTCCTCTGGAAGAGCAGTACACGCTCTTAACCACTGAGACGTCTCTCCCATCTCTGGACATGCATTTTAAAGTCTCTTTTGTATGTGCCTAGGGGTGTTTGCTAGGCTGTATAGTAACTTCAGCAGTTTGAAGAACTACCAGGTTGTTTTCCAAAGCACCTGCCCCGCTTAACATTCCAGCAGGTAGAGAGAAGGCGCCCAGTCTCCCCACGGTCTCACCCGCACCCAGCATCGATGACAGTGTCGGGGGCGGCATGTGGAGTATGCTTTGTGGGTTTGATTCTCTCTTCCTCATGATCAATGGTGTTGATGGCCTGTTTATATACCTGCTGGACATTTAATATCTTATGAGAAATACTGGCTCAAATACGTGCCACTCTTTTTTTTTTAAAGATTTATTTATTTATTATGTACACAGTATTCAGCCTCCATGTATGCCTGCAGGCCAGAAGAAGGCACCAGATCTCATTACAGATGGTTGTGAGCCACCATGTGGTTGCTGGGAATTGAACTCAGGACTTCTGGAAGAGCAGCCAGTGCTCTTAACCTCTGAGCCATCTCTCCAGCCCATGTGCCACTCTTTAATAGGGCTATTTGTCTTTTCATTGTTGAGTTGTAAGGATTCTTTTTTAAATTGTCGAGCTTGGTGTGGTAGTCCACTCATTTAATCCCAGCACTTGGGAGACAGAGGCAAGTGGATTTCTGTGAGTTCAAGGCCAACCTGATCTACATAGTGAGCCTGTGTCTCAAAATGGATGAATGAATAAATGAATGAATTTTGATTTAAGAAATCCACATAACATAAAACTTAGCATCTTAATTTCTTTCTTTCTTTTTAAATGGCTTTTTGAGACAGGGTTTCTCTGTAGCTTTGGAGCCTGTTCTGGAACTCTTTTTTTTTTTTTTTTTTTTCAAGACAGGGTTTCTCTGTGGCTTTGGAGCCTGTTCTAGAACTAGCTCTTGTATACCAGGCTGGCCTCAAAGTCACAGAGATCCGCCTGCCTCTGCCTCCTGAGCTTTGGGATTAAAGGCATGTGCCACCACCGCCTGGTCAGCATCTTAATCCTTTTAAGAATGTAGTTCAGTGTTAAGATCTAGCATGATGGCTCAGCGAGTCTGAAGACCAGAATTTAATCCCTGGAAACCACATGGTGGAAAGAAGCAACTTCTGACGCTATGCTTGACCACTACGGGCACACAGGCACCCACATGCGTAATTTAATACAGTATTTATATTTAAAAAACCAAAATTGATGGTATACTTCCCTTCCTTTAAATTCCTTCTCTGGGTCCCCACTGCTTGTAAGGTAGTGACTGCCGTCAGGGCTCACTGCGTCCACACCAGGCTGCTTTGGCCACCTCTCCAGCCTCACTGTTCACCAACACCCTCCAGACACAGGGCTTCTGTGATGCACCGCATCCAGCCCCACACCTCCAGCCTCCCATCCTTTGACCTCACTAATGATCCCTCTGCAGCCCCCAGTGCCTTTCTCCACTCAGTGAATGTCCCGTGGAGCTCAGCTGTGTGGTGTTTGTTGCTTTAGAAGAGCCATCCTTGTCCTCCACAGGTGAGCCCGCTCCCTGATAAAATTTCTCCCTTGCTTTTCCTCAGTGCATACATCACAGAGTTGTAATTACATACTGCTTTATGAAAATCTTTGCTTCCTGTCTGCCTCCCCGGGCAGGCAGGCATGTTGCAAATAGTGCCTGGCCTTCCTTCCCTGAAACACACAGCACTTACCCAGAGCTGAGGGAATAGCAAACATTCATTTTTCAGTTGGTATTAATTTGTAGAAGGAAGGCAGAAGGGAGAGGAGCTGGTTGACCTCTGAGCGTACTGCCTGCCCCTCCTGGGACAGGAATCCTGAAGCAGAAGGGTGACCATCTGCAGGTCACCTTACTTCCTGACCTCTGCTTTTTACTTTTTGAATGGAGACTTTCTTGTCCCAGAAAGCAACAGTGGCTTCCTCAGAGGTCCTAACAAGTTGTAGAGGGCAGTACAAGCCTCTCTGCCCACACCTCTACCCAGTCTCTCAGGGCCTCACAGTTGCCTGTGCTTCTGAGCAGAGTCTGGTGGGTCCACAGGGCCAGAGGGATTCTGAGGTGGACATGCTCAGATGCTCCTCTGCTAGACACTATCCACGGGTAAACAGAGCTGAGTTGTCCTCAGAGAGAAGCCACACCCCTGGCAGCCTAGGTTGGGACATCTGTGTGGCCAAGGTTGTCTGTGTACCTCCCTGCAGAAGAGTGGCCACTGGGAGTACAGGGGTGTTCTGTTTCTGACTGAATGCAAGTCTGTTTTTAGACCTGAATGACCAGCTTCTTGTGTGGAGATGGCCAGGTCCCAAGGGGCCTGCCAAGAAAAAGTGGTCTGTCATCGGGCCTAGTGGGGCCAGCTTGACAGATGCTGCCCCAGCTGTGGGCACTGCTGGCAAGGCTAGCAGCCAGTCAGGCAGTTTGTAGAACCCAACGCCTGCCCTGATGTGGCCTGGGCTCTGTGGGAAAGCCTGGGTGTCCTGGAAGGGAAACTCCCAGGTTTCAACTGTTTTAAGTCTGCAGGCCTTTGAACTCTGGGCAGGACAGAAGCAGCAATAGCTGCCCTCAAACTTCCAGTGGAGGGAGGAGCATCTGAGAATGGCAAGGTCTGGTGTAGTTGTATGCCTCCTGGCCATCAGGTGGGAGCCCTTCCCTGGTACAGCTTAGGCACCAGACTACCTTCTCCTGCGGGCTCCTGCTTTCTGGTGTTGTAGCTCGAAGATCGAGGCATGCAGGATACATGTGGAGCTCTGTGAGTGCATACGAAGCCCAGTCCTGTCCCCACTTTGTTAATTCCCGTGGGCAGGGAGCTGGACCTCTAGGTGTCCTTCGCAGAGTGTGGTGGGACCTGGGACTGCAACTCTCAGTGCTGGTGAGGGATGGGAAGCTCAAAGGGCAGGGCTGTAGGAGTCCTCCCCCCCCCCCCACTGCACTTTGACCTCTTTCAGATCATCACACAGCTCAGAAGCAGAAGGAGTTTCTGTCCTTCTGTTTTGTAGAAGCGCAGGCTCCGAAGGATCACCAGAGGTTCAAGGTACAACCAGGAGCTGCTGTCCCTCCAGGGCTTGTATTTGTGCCGTAAGAGACCTCTGTTTCCAAACAAAGTGTATAAACAGAGGAACCTTCAGCTGGGAGTGTTTGTTTAGTTCATGAATTATTTCTTTTTTCTTTTTTAAGATTTATTTATTATGTACACAGTGTCTGTCTGCATGTATGCCTGCAGGCCAGGAGAAGGCACCAGATCTCATTACAGATGGTTGTGAGCCACCATGTGGTTTCTGGGAATCGAACTCAGATCCTCTGAAAGAACAGCCAGTGCTCTTAACCTCTGAGCCATCTCTCCAGTCCTCCATGGATTATTTCTGAGCACTTACTGTCCACATGAGACTGGGCAGGTCCCTGGAGTGTGGGGAACTCAGGGTAAGACTCAGCCTGGGAGCTGGTTCTGTAGACAGGCTGTGCAGCCTCTGGAGTATTCTAGGTAGGATGGAGACCGCTTCCCTCCTTAGAAACAGCTGCAGCTTCAGGGAGAAGAGATGCTGGGACGAGGACAAAGGGATTCTGTCCTGGGTAGGAGCAGGCTGGCAGAGAATGGCCCAAGCAGAACTGGGAGGGCCACTTATCTGTACCCTCTTCCCAGAGCAAGGCCAGTTGAGCACCTTGCTGTGACCTCTGTCTCACAAGGAACAGCGACCCTTTGGCAGGCTGAGAGCCCAGATTTGGGTTCAAAGGTCAGGAAACAGGAGAACTTGGAGTGGTCCAGTCAGCCGAGCAGAGGATGGCTTGGGTGACAGGGCAGATCTGGACTGAGGCAAGAGACATAGGCAAATGTTTTGGCTGCTGCAGTAGGAAGATGGAGGCCAGCCTTTCTCTCAAAATCCACTGGGCAGAAAGACAGGGCTTTTTTAATTCTCTGGAGGGAGAAGAAACTGCTGTTCCTGTTAGAACACATTCTTGCTTAGCCAGTGTCCCCCTCCCAGGTAGCTGAGCCTGCACACACCCTAGCTGTCCCAGCTTATTTGGTACTTTGAGTAAAGAAGCCAGTGGTGGCTCAGAGGCAGGTGGATCTCTGGGAGTTCAAGGCCAGCCTGATCTACAAAGTAAGTTCCAAGACAGTGAGGGCTGTTACATAGAGAAATCCTGTTGAGAGAGAGAGAGAGAGAGAGAGAGAGAGAGAGAGAGAGAGAGAGAGAGGTTGTTCTTGGCTACATGGTGAGTTGAGGTCACTTGAATAAATGATACCAGGAAGGAAGGATGGAGGAAAGAAAGGGAAGGAAGAAGGAAAATAGGGAGAAAGGGAGGGAGGGAAAAAGGAAGGAAGGACAAATGGACCACTGTCTAGACTTAGTGGAATCAGCGCTGCTATCCTCCAGGCATTCAGGAACAAGGGGAAGAGCTTTTGCTATAGTGCTCTGTCTCGGGACTCTACCTTTGCTCTTACAGGGCTAAAGCTGGACTGAGGTCAGATGGTCATGTAGGAACCTGAGCTGGACCTGCTTACCATCTTTTCCCACAGACCCTTCCAGGAAGAAACATGGCTCCCTGGACTAAGGAAACCTGTCGCGGTTTGAACTGAATATGGTTCAGTTCTTTCCTCTTTCCGACCCTCGAGACTCATGCAGGTGTGGCTCTGGCCAAAGAGTTAGTTGCTGGACACCTCCATGGCAGTCCAGCCCTGTCTGGCAGGTCATGGAGTCCAGCTGCCTCCCATTTTCCAGCCATAGAATGGAGGCAGCAGCACTTGCCCTGTTTATGGCCTAAATGATATCTAATCTTTGTGCCTGGTGCATGGTTAGGGGGCAAACCTGGCCTGGAAGTTTCCTGTCTGGCTGCAAGCACCGGGCACTGCAAGCAGAACTGTAAGCTAATAGACAGCCAAGGGGAGCAGCCCCCCCCCCCTAGAGAGAGGTCTGGCCTATGGCCCCTCCCTGTGTCTGTACTCTGCTGTCTCTTGCTTAGCTTAGACCTTCCTCTAGCAGCATCTGCACAGCTTGCCCCTGCTCTTCGCTCTAACTGCACACCTCCCCATCGTCTCCTGTTTCCCTGCCTGGACTCATTAGAAAAGGATGATGGGCTAGCAACCTCTTCATTCTTGGGAGGCTCCTGGCCAGGTGCAGAAGGTGTCGCTTGGGTCTGGAGTACGCATGTGGTTCTAGCTTCACTGGTATGATCTTTCCACAGCCCTCTGAAGAGCCTCTGCCGGCCACACACCCCTTTCATCTGAGTGCATTGCTAGTCTAGGCGGCCTCAGATCCTTCTCTGGGCAGGCACTGTGACAGACCTAACAAGTGCAGCTTCTTTTTGAGCCATTTTCCTGGGATGCTGAGTTGGGGCAGTAAGATTGGGACCTAGCAGGTGACCTCATTTACTAGTCCTGCCCCATTGCACCAGTATGGGTTTCGGCTATGGAATCTCGTGCCCCTCTTTCTAGTCAGCAAAAGAGCACAGCCATTTCTTCAATACAATGGATCTGCTGGGTGTGGCCTCAAGACAGCAACTACAGAATTATTTTTCGCTCAAGAAAGAAATTCCCTTTTATCGTCACATTTAGCGTATTAGTGACTCACCCCGCTCCATACATATTGTCCTATTTGTCCTCAGGGGGGCTCTTGCCGGCCAATTTCTGGGTTGTGTGGAAGGACTCTGGCTTTGAGAGAACACAGGAAGATTCCCTAGGGAGGATACGGTGTGGCTCCAGCTAGCTTGTACCACATGGGAAAGCCAACCCATCCCTTCCTTGGCAGAAGGAAATGGATTGTGTGACCTTAGCAGGCAAGGAGAATCTCTAGTGGTGTGGGGGTCATCCTGTCTGGCTACGGTGTGCCTGAAATTTGGTATAGTCAGGACCCTAGGTAGGCTGGCCATGGGAAGAAGGAGGCATGGTCTTCCCTGTGAGCCGCAGAAAAAGGAGGTGGTCAGGGATCTTCCAGTGGCTTCTTAACTCCACCTGCAGATTTCAGTTCACCTTGGAGCATTTAAAAGCCAGACACTGAACACACAGCTACCTTGTGACCCAGTGATGCCAGTGCTGAGTGTTTACCCAGTGGAGTGAATGCTTGTGTTTGCAAGGCTGCAACCAGAGCTTTCTCATTGCTTTGGTAACAAGCCAAACTTGGGACTGCCCAAGCCTGTCATCAGGAAAAGGAAAGCAATAAAGTATAGTATATTTATACAAAGGAATTATCAGTGAAAATGCAGCTTACAAAGGTAACACAGCATGCAGTAGGGATAGCTCTCATTTGGAAGAGTGCTAGCCTAACATGCACAAGTCTTGGGTTCAGTCCCTAAGAGTGCACGGTGACATAGACCCATAATCCCAGCATGTGGGAGATGGAGGCAGGGGGATCAGAGTTCAAGATCATCCTCAGCTATATAGCAAGTTCTAAGCCATTCTGAGCTACATGAGACCCTGTCTTTAAAAACCAAGTCCTAGACAGATCTTCATACAGCCCTGTGGATGTGCCTTGGAGTCTTCAGATGCATGGTAAGATGGATGATGTGGTCCCAGTCTTACAGGGGCATCAGTCCGCCGTCAGATGTCAAGGTTCAGGCTCTCATGGTCCCACTCTTACAGGGGCAGCATGTTGTAATGAGGTCACTTGTTTGTCCTGGCTGCTCAGCCCCGAAATAATCACACAGAAACTGTATTAGTTAAATCACTGCTTGGCCATTAGCTCTAACTTCTTATCAGCTAGCTCTTACATTTTAATTTAACCCCTTTCTAGTAATCTGTATATCACCACATGGCTGTGGCTTACCCATCTGGCTCCGGTGGGGCTGTGTGGCTTCTCTCTGACTCCGCCTTCTTCCTCCCAGCAGTTTAGTTTCCCCTGCCTACCTAAGTTCCACCCTATCAACAGGACAAGGCAGTTTCTTTATTCACCAATGGTATTCACAGCATACAGAGGGGACTCCCATATCAGGCAGCAGTCTGCCCTCAAATGTCAGGGTTTGGATTCTCCTTGGGATGGTGGGGGCGAAACTACAAGGAACAAGAAGGAGTTCTGGGGGCTGGTTTCCCCCTGTGTGCTTTTGAAATGTTTTGAAGTGCTTTATATGGTGATGCATGCCTTTAATCCCAGCACTTGTGAGGCAAGAGGCAGGTGGATCTCTGAGTTTAAGGTCAAAGGTCAGCCTGATTTACTTAGTGAGTTCTAGGATAGTCAGGACTACATAGAGAGATCTTTTTTTTCTTTTTTCTTTTTATTTATTTATTTATTAAAGATTTCTGTCTTTTCCCCGCCACCGCCTCCCATTTCCCTCCCTTTCCCCCAATCAAGTCCCCCTCCCTCGTCAGCCCAAAGAGCAATCAGGGTTCCCTGCCCTGTGGGAAGTCCAAGGACCACCCACCTCCATCCAGGTCTAGTAAGGTGAGCATCCAAACTGCCTCGGCTCCCACAAAGCCAGTATGTGCAGTAGGATCAAAAACCCATTGCCATTGTTCTTGAGTTCTCGTAGTCCTCATTGTCTGCTATGTTCAGCGAGTCTGGTTTTATCCCGGGCTTTTTCAGACCCAGGACATAGAGAGATCTTGCTGGGCGGTGGTGGCGCATGCCTTTAATCCCAGCACTTGGGAGACAGAGGCAGGTGGATCTCTGTGAGTTCGAGGCCAGCCTGGTCTACAAGAGCTAGTTCCAGGACAGGAACCAAAAGCTATGGAGAGACCCTGTCTCGAAAAAAATCCCCCCCTCCAAAAAAGAGAGAGATCTTGTCTTAACAACAACGATGAAAACAAAACAAAAAACAAACAAAAAAAGAAAGAAAGGGAAAGGAAAGAAAAAAAATAAACAAAAAGGAAAGAGAGGTTTTGGACTGTACACCTCCTTGCATGCGGTCCCTTTGCTATGTGCATATTATGCTTCATAGCAACCTAAAAACAGCCGTTTAAGTACAACTCTTGGAGACTCTGATGTAACTGCTCTTGAACAGGACTTAGGCATTTTCCTCTTTTTTTTTTTTTTTTTCCTCCCCTGAGACCAGGTTTCTCTGTAGCTTTGGAGGCTGTCCTGGAACTAGCTCTTGTAGACCAGGCTGGCCTCGAACTCACAGAGATCCGCCTGCCTCTGCCTCCCGAGTGCTGGGATTAAAGGCGTGTGCCACCCACCACTGCTTGGCTTGTTTTGTTTTGTTTTTATGTGTGTCTGTGTCGTGTGTAGGACGTGTGTACATGTTGTGTGAGTGTGGACACGTACGTGGGAGTCAGAAGACAGCTTCAGAGTCATGCTGTTCTTCGCCCTCTTTGAGACTGGTTCTTTGTTGTGGTTTATTGCTAACGGGTCCTCAAACATTAGAGGATTCTCCTGTCTCAGGAGTACTGAGAGAGTACTGGAGTCATCATGAACTTTGCTTGGGCCCTGAGGATTCTAACTCAGATCCCCATTACTCCCTGAGATATCTTTGCAGGCATTTTTATAAATTATTTTTATTTATTTATTGGCAGGGTTTTTCTGTTTAGCCCTGGCTGTCCTGGAACTCAACTCTGTAGACCAGACTGGCCTTGAATTCAGTGCTGGGATTAAAGGCATTTGTCATCACCACTGACCTTTCCAGGCATTTTTTTTTTTTTGAGATATAGCACAGGCTAGCCTTAAATTCACTATATATGGGAAGGTCGCCTTGAACTCACCACCCTCCTGCCTTAGCCTGCCAAGTGCAGGAATTATGGACCTGTACAACCACAGCATTGTTTGTTTTTCTCTGAAGTCCTGCTGGTGACTCTAATCTGAGTCCAATTAATAGACCCACATTGGTGCTAACAGGAGGTGGGCTGGGAGGCCTGGGGGATTTGAAACTGCGCTCAAGGCAGAACCCCAAGCCCAGGATGCTGAGCTTTGGCTTCTGAAGTTCTAACCCAAGCCGGAAGTCTACCCAGTTTCCTATCCCTTGTGGCTGCTTCCATGACTTTTGGATTTGTCCTGTCAAGGGCCTGCATGGTGATGTGGCCTTTGTCTGAGGAGAACAGCGTTGTTGGCATCTCTCTCCTTGGAGACCACAGAGCCTCAGTGTCTTGGCTGACTACAGAGGAGGCATTGGCACTCAGCCTGGCTTTGAGAAGAGTTGGCAGGACCCACAGGGAGCTCTAGTATCTCAAAAGTCCACAAGAAATCAACCTGGGAGAGTGTGGTCCTTTCCTAGGGAGAAGTCGCCCAAGGGACACTCCGCTGGGAGTCGTGGGGAAAGCCCCGCCTGTGATCACAGGGGCCCTGCTGGTTCAGGGGAGCAGGGCCAGCTGAGATTTCAGCTTTGGCATCAGCCACAGGCATTGCTACTGCCAGAGGCTCAGAAGAGACCTGGAGGGAGCTCTGCTCTGAGGTTAAGAAGGACTAGGGCGGGAAAGGACCTGGAAAACTTGAGGGAGCATTGGCTGGATACAGACACAAGGAGGAGTGCAGCCTGGTACCCTGGAGGCTGCAGGATTCGCCTATGTTTTTAACCCAATAGATAGATATCCCATGTTGTCTTGTGATGGTCCTCCTGTCCCTCCTCTTCTCCTCCTTCCCTCCTCTTCCTTCTCTGTCTCCTTTTTCTTTCCTCCTTAGTCCCTCTCCTCCTCTCCTTTTTCCTTCTTTTTTTTTTTTAGAGACAATAATCTCATGTCCTTGACTGGCCTGGAATGTACAGGTAGCCAAGGATGGCTTTGAACCCTGGTCCAGATGCCTCTACTTCCCAAGTGCTGGGATTACAGGCATGCACATGCATCTGGCTGTCTAGTTCTCTTTATGCTTCTGTGTGCCTTCTGTGTCCCTTGATCAGCCAAGTGCGGTAGATTGAGTGACTCCTGGTGGTAGGCCAGGACTGTCTGCCTCCCCTTCAGACCAGGGCTCCCAGAAGGAAGAATCTAACCATGGGTGACCTTGCCAGCTCCTGTCCATCCCTTCTCTTCTTTGCCCATGCGGCATCACCCATTTTCTTTTTGTGTGTGTGTGTGGGGGGGGCGGGTTTCGAGACAGGGTTTCTCTGTGGCTTTGGAGCCTGTCCTGGAACTAGCTCTGTAGACCAGGCTGGTCTCGAACTCACAGAGATCAGCCTGCCTCTGCCTCCCGAGTGCTGGGATTAAAGGTGTGTGCCACCATCGCCCGGCCGCATCACTCATTTTCTGACTTAGTCTTACTGCTTTCCCCCCCCTCTTCTCTCCCCATCTCTTTTTGGTGTCAAGAAGCATTTATGTTCTCTGCCTCTCTCCCTCTTCACTGCCTCCCTTCAGAAAACACTGAGTGTTGATGTGTGCTAGGATGCAGATATTCTGGGGTTGGAGCTCAGAGTCAGCTGAGGAAGGAAGAAATGGAAACAGAACATCAAATAAGGGGTGAGGAATATAGAGGGAGAGAGGGAGCCAGTTGGGGAAATGGGGATGCATTTGAACTGCTGGCATCTACACAGCGGGAGGTATTTGAACTGGTGGTTCAGAGAAGACCCAGACCTCCCCAGGTAGATAAGCCGGGAAGGCGGTCCGCTGTGAGGGGCTGCTGTGGTGAAGAAAGTGAGGCACTGAGCTGAACTGTATGGGGTAGAGTAGCAAGTTGTGAGGGCAGAAAGAGGAGCAGGGATAGACATGGCAGCAGACTTTAATTCGAGCACTGGGGAGGCAGAAGCAGGTGGGTTTCTATGAGATACAGCTCGCTCTTTATAGTGTGTGAGTTCAGGCCAGCCATAGCTCCACAGTGAGACCCTGTCAGGTAGATTAGGAGTGACAGGCACAGGTCGGGGACCTCAGTGCATTCCTCAGAGACAGGCAGGGGCAGAGCTGGTTGCAGCTGACTGTGGATATAGGAGAGAGAGACAGTGTGTGAGGTGACACTGGCAACGCTGGGGCAGGTGTGGCTAGGGAGAGGTTGCCAGGATCCAAGAAAAAAGACACCAGGCAAGGTCTGGGCTTGCATGCTGTAGCAACAGTGGAGAAACAGATATTTTGATTAATCAGTCAGGTCAGGCTCTCAGGACTGTGTCGGGTGGAAGGAGAGTGACTTGAAGAGTCTCGCTAAGGGTAACTGGATGGAGGGTGGAGCCTTTCATGGATACTGGGTGCTTAGATGCCGTCTTGGGATGGGGAATAGGTGGTTCTGAGCTTACTCTGATAGACTCCTCCAGAGGACAGGGCTGAAGTTGGGGAGACAGTAACTTGCCCAGGTGGGAGATTTTGGAGTATCTGTCTGGAGACGGCTCAACTCATGGGGCCCCTCTGTGATGTCTGTGGGAGGCAGCGAGACTTGCATCCCTGGTTCCAACTCATTTGCCTCTCTCTCCTTTTCTATATCACCCTTTCTTGACATTTCCCTTTGCTGCTACCCAGCTCACCCTGCTGCCCTAGGGCAGACCCCAGCCCAGGAACAGTGATAACTTCCGTGACCTTCCTGGAGGAAGATGGAGTGGATGGGAATTCTGCACAGGCCAGTGGGGCTCCAGGCTCCTGCTGGAGCCTCTCCTAGGCTTACCTTAGACCTGGCTCAGCTCAGGAGAGGAGCCTCCCTTTACTGTGGAAAGATGTTGCCATTTCCCTGTTCCATCCTTTTCATGGCAGTAGTTATTGTAGTTTATACAGATTTGGGGCCGGAGAGATGCTCAGTGGTTAAGAGCATGTGTTGCTCTTGCAGAGGACCTGGGTTTGGTACCCAGCACTCACATCAGGCAGCTCACATCCACCTTTAACTTCAGATCCAGGGCATCAGCGTCTCTGATTGCTAAGTGCTCTGCACTAGTGCAAAGACCGTATAGACAGACACATATACACACAAAATAAAAATGCATTTTTAAACTCTAAGAAAAAAAATTTTCAGATTTCAGTATCCTAGACCCTGATAGTAGCTCCACTGTTTGAACATAGGGATGGGTTGGAGCTCAGGATTATAGGTATGATTTATTTTATTTTATTTTTTAAGGATTTACTTATATGTATACAGTGTTGTGCCTGCACACCAGAAGAGGGCCCCAGATCTCATTATAGATGGTTGTGAGCCACCATGTGGTTGCTGGGAATTGAATTCATGACCTCTGGAAGAACAGCCAGTGCTCTTTTTTTTTTTTAAAATCTATTTATTTATTTATTATGTATACAATATTCTGTCTGTGTGTATGCCTGCAGGCCAGAAGAGGGCACCAGA
>NW_004949147.1:2602210-2605625 GCF_000317375.1 Microtus ochrogaster
TCTATCTATCTATCTATCTATCTATCTATCTATCTATCTATCTATTTATCTATCTATCTATCTATCCATTTTTTAAGACAGGATTTCTCTGAGTAGCAGCCCTTGCTGTCCTGGAACTCACTTCGTAGACCAGGCTGGCCTCAAACTCACAGAGATCCGCCCGCCTCTGCTTCCTGAGTGCCTACTATTCCTTTTTAATATTTATTACATTTGCTGATTTGTGTGTGTGCACATGCATGTGTATTATGTGGGGGAGATGCGTGTGTTGCATGAGTGTGAGAGGAAAATTTCAGGGGAATCAATGCTCTCTTTCCACCACGTGACTCCCAGGGATTAGACTCAGGTCCTCGGGCTTAGTGGCAAGCCCCTTAATCTGCTGAGCCATTTCACCAGCTCTTTTTTGTTTTTTGAGACAGAGTCTTGATATGTAAGCACTGGCTGGCTTAAAAGTTGCTATGGTAGACCAGGGTAGCCTCAAGCATGCTGGGATTCCTTGCTTCTGCCTCCCAAGTGCTAGGATCACAGGTATGTGCTACAATGCCCAGCTCCATTGCCTGCCTGCCTTCCTTCCTTCCTTCTTTCTTTTTTCTTTAATTTTTTTCTTATTTATTTACATGTGTATGTGTGTGGACATATGTGTGCCTTGGCACATATGTTGAAGTCCGAGGACAACTTTGGAGAGTCTATTCTTTCCTTCCAGTATGTGGGTCCAGGGATTGAACTCAGGTTGTTGGGCTTGCCAGCGGGTGCCCTTTATTTCCTGAGCCATCTTTCTGGTCCACCTTTCTTACTAGACAGGTCCCAGGCCTTGAATTCTCTATGTAATCAATGATGACCTTGAACTTCTGCTCAACCCCTCCCCATTAAAGGACACATTTTTTGTTATCAAATTAACAACGATGAGAAATGAAGATTTCAGAATAGGACTTGGATGTGGGGGGTGGACAGCTTTTCAGGTGCTGGTCACTGGGTTAGTTGGCATAGCGTATGCAAAACAGTTTGAAGGTGGCTCTAAAGAGCTTGAGAAAAGTTGATTTTCAGGCCTCTAATTTTCCTTTTTAGAATCTATCTCAGATTGGGTGTGGGGTGTGGTGGTGCACACCATGAATCCAGCACTTGGGATGCAGAAGCAGTTAGATTTCTGTGAATTTGAGGCCAGCCTGGTCTACAAAATGAGTTTCAGAACATTTAGGGGCTGTTATACAGAGAAACCTTGTCTCGAAAAACCAAAAAAAAAAAAAAAAAACAAAAAAGACTGTATCTCAGGAGTAAATGGTAACTTGGGAGAATTTCTGTGGAACAACAAAAGTCACAGAACAGATTATATGCTCTGCAATACATTTATATAAAACATTCATTTACCCTTAACGTTAAGAAAATGGGTAAAAGACTTTAATAGAATTTTTATTTTCTCCCCCTCTTCTTCCATCTCTTCTTTGAAACAGGTTCACGTTATGGAGTCTGCTGACCTCCTGCTCCATGTTAGACAAGCACAGTATCAACTGAACCACATCCTCAGCTCTTTTCGGAAATTGTTTTTGGTGTGTGTGTGTGTGTGTGTGTGTGTGTGTGTGTGTGTGTGTGTAGACAGGGTTTCTCTGTAGCACTACCTGTCCTGGAATTGCAGACCGGGCTGACCTCAAACTAATAGAGATCCGCTTACCTTTGCCTCTCTGAGTGCTGGGATTAAAGGTGTACACCACCACCACCCCCAGCAAATTTTAGGGAATTTTTTAATGGATGATTTCAATCGTTTATAGATGCTTTATACTTACCACATTCTTTACAGCAAACATTAAAAGGTTAAGAGAAAAGCCCTCTGTGAAATGGGAAGTGATAAAGCCAAACACACCCAGAAACTAACCTGAGGAGTCGGGGGATCAAGTCGCTAGAACAGTCTGTCACTTCGCTCAGTCAATATAACCGTGTGTCACTTAGCCACAAAGAAACATTCCAAGAAATGTGTCATTAGTAGATCTTGCTGTAGTCTAGACACGGAGTGTGCTTACAGGAACCAAGACATCGCTGGGTGGTGTGCCCGAGGGAGCTATGTCACAGGAACCAAGACATCTCTGGGTGGTGTACCCGAGGGAGCTATGTCACAGATGAGTTGCCCATCGTGGGCTGAAACAGCATGCAGTGTGTAACTGTATGTGTTGATATACATGTCAAACCTTCTATGAGGTCGAGGAGATAGGTCACCAGGTCACACGGGACTAGGCCAATGTTATGAGTGAGGTGAACAGATCTTCACATTGTGACCCTGGACAGGGCCTGTCCCTTGTCAGGGTTAACTTTTTTTCTGATCTGTATGATGTTGTGGTTGCGGGGTGTCAGCCTAGATAAACTCCGAGGGTCCTGGAGGACCTTAGGCCAAGTGTGTAATTCTGTCTTTTAAAGAAGACAAAGTATTTGTCTGCATGTGCCTGGAAGGGCACACGTGGGTGTGGCAGTCGTACAAGCCCATGGGTGCACACACGTGTGTGTGGAAGCTGTTCCTCTGGAGCTGACCGCCTTATGTAGTTATTATTTATGTCTCTCATTGGCCTTTCCTAGGAGATTTGGCTGATTGCCTAGTGAGCCCACTGCCCATCTCTGCCTCTCCAGGTCTTGTGCTGCCATGCCTGGAATCTTTACAGGGTTTTGAGGATCGAATTGGGGTCTTTATATTTGCAATGAAGCCCTTTGCAGACTGAGCTCTCTCCTCAGCCTGAAAAAGGACATTTTTGAAATAGTTTGGCTATCATGGCTGAGGTACTCCCACTGTCTGAAGGTGACTTAGGCCACCACTTCCTAGTCTGGGGCAGCCCCACTCCTTCCTTACAGCCACCCTCCCTTGTAGGCTGACTGGAATCTACCTTCCGCATCTCTAACGGCATTTGATAACGGACCCTGTCCACTGCAGCCTTTCCCAGAAACTGATAGTTTACAGTAGCTGCCAGGGCACCTTAGAAACTTCCACTTTCAACATGAACACGTCTGTGTCCGTCCTCCAGGGTGGGGCTGGAGGCTCAACTCTTCCTGGACTAGCAAGCAGTTGCCTAGAAGTTAAAACGGGGTGGACAGACCCATCTTTTGTTCTGGGCCAAGCGTTAACTGAACTTTAGGTTCCAGGCAAGACGCTGTGGGAGACACCTCCCAGTAGGCAAAATGCAAATGAAGGTGACAGATATAGAATGGCCTGTCAAATGGGCAGAAGTGAGGACGGTGCTTAGAAACGGGAAAATGAGCTCCCTCTCCGAAGGCTGGCCACTGGGTTAATGGGCACAGCCTTTGGAAATGACTCCAAATTATGACATCTTCAACTTTACCTTGTACATCAAGCAAGGGCAGGGGACAGACCGGCTGCTCTGGATGGACGAAGTGAGGCCGATAGGAAAAGATACCCCTTAGTCTTCTTTCTTTTTTTTTTTTT
>NW_004949147.1:2606448-2614892 GCF_000317375.1 Microtus ochrogaster
TACTCTCAAGGTTGTCCTCTGGCCTACACACACACACACACACACACACACACACACACACACACACACACACACACAGACATATAAATAAGAGAGGTGGGGGAATCAGGTCTGAGTCAGGCAGAACACCTTAGCACACCTTGTAGGCTGAGCATAGCCTGCTGAGGCCTCTTCCTCCCACCCTTCCAGCCTGACCCAGTGCACTGGGACCTTGCAGGGACCAGGCTTCTCAGGTTACCAGCCCCTCCCTGCCCACCTGTCCTTGGGCCAACCTGGCCAGAGCACTGCTTTGTATTTCAGCATGTTCTTTCCTGCTCAGTAGCCTCAGTCAGTCAGTGAGGAGGTGCAGACTGCCCCAGGAGGCCGCACGGAGGGCAGATCTGTCTGTATCATGGCCCTGGAGCTGTGAGTCTAACGCTTCCGGCTTGTACACCCTTAGACTGTGGTCCCTGAACCCACATTGCTTGTGCCTCTGCCTACTCCTTGGCTAGAGAAATTGGGGTGTCTTTTCTGCTCAGGGCTGAGCAGCTCCTCAGCGTTGTGGGAGACGGTGGCTCAGGCCAAGCATACCTTCGTGGGTGTTGCACTCCAATCTGCTTGGAAAGGCGGCCTCGCGAGTGCCCTTCCCCGGAGATGAGCAGCGCTTACAGTTCTTACCGTTTTACCGTGTTTCTTAGAGAAGGGCCTTAGTCGCCAATCTCTGCTCCAATCTTCTGGCTCAAAGCCAGGGCAGAGCTGGCACTGAGGATCCATGGGCCGGACTCAAGGGTTCCTTGTCCCTGGAATGGATTGTCTCCTTTGCAGCCTACACTGGTCAGAAGGCTCGAAGGGTGAAGAAATAAAGAAGTATGGCCGGGAAGGGGTAAGTGTGTGGAGGCCACCTTTGTCTGCTCTCTGCGGGAGGTGTGTTAGCAGAAGCCCAGGAGACCTGAGTGAGAGTGCTTGCCTTGATGGGGATAGTGTGTTCCCTCTAGTCACCACTCCCTGTAAGAACTCAACATTACCAGGAGATAAGCTAGACTTGGAACTCAGCCCTTCACACCCTTGCTGCTTACCAAGGGGTAAACAGGGCTGGAGAGATGGCTCAGTGGTTAAGAGCATTGCCTGCTCTTCCAAAGGTTCTGAGTTCAATTCCCAGCAACCACATGGTGGCTCAAAACCATCTGTAATAAGGTCTGGTGCCCTCTCCTGGCCTATAGGCATACACAGACAGAGGATATTGTGTGCATAATAAATAAATATTTAAAAAAAAAGAGCCGGGCAGTGGTGGCGCACGCCTTTAATCCCAGCACTCGGGAGGCAGAGGCAGGCGGATCTCTGTGAGTTCGAGACCAGCCTGGTCTACAGAGCGAGTTCCAGGACAGGCTCCAAAGCCACAGAGAAACCCTGTCTCGAAAAACCAAAAAAAAAAAAAAAAAAGGGGGGGGGTAAACAGCATTATCTCCCGGTGACCAGAGCAGGGCCCCCTCAAAGCCGGGTCTTGTGTTTGCAGACACCACTGAGCAAATACAACCAGCAGTACCACAAGCTGTTTAAAGACATCCCCTTGGAGGAGATGGTTCTCAAAGGTGAGCCCTGCTGGTGGGTACCCAGGCCTTTCTTGGGAGCCTTTGTGCTTAGTTTACATGTGGGAACAACTGGAGAGAGACAGTGTGGTTTGGGATGCGGGGTTGAGTTCTGCAGGTTTGTGGGAGGAAAGCTCTTTCCATTCTGCTCTCATTGCAGACAGTGTTGTCCCCTGCCTGAGCACATAGGGACATTTGTACAAGCTAAATTCTCTTCTCTGGGCAGGGTAAAGCCTGTTCCTGAGGTAACAGGAATCTGGGGCTAGAGACCTGGACAGGAAGTTGCTCAGACCTTGTGGGCAATGGAGAAAGAGGAAACATCTAGCAGTCTAG
The DNA here is from genome assembly GCF_000317375.1 of Microtus ochrogaster. Classification (NCBI taxonomy): domain Eukaryota; kingdom Metazoa; phylum Chordata; class Mammalia; order Rodentia; family Cricetidae; genus Microtus; species Microtus ochrogaster. The sequence goes on from NW_004949147.1 coordinate 2,608,347, forward strand.
TGGTGTGGAGTGGGACACTAGGATTCTCAGAAGGACCCTTTGCGTGCTTGTGGGATAGACTGGGGATGGGGACAGGAGAGTCTGAGGACAGGTGAAAAGGTAAGAGGATCCAGACCTGGGGCTTCTCTGGGTTATCCTTCCTCATGGCCATCCTTTCTCCTTGACTTCCCAGTGTGTTCCTGTGCCCTCCAGAGAGACCTCCTTCTCCATGGCCGGCTCTATATCTCTCCAAACTGGCTCTGCTTCCACGCCAGCCTCTTTGGCAAGGATGTCAAGGTAGTCATGAGTGGTGAGGGTTGCTATGAACCAGTAGGGCCCCTGCCCGGGACCAGGGGAGGGACGGTCTCCTGCTGTAGGCATGCCTCTAGCCATGCCTGTTGTCCATGTCCTCAGCACATGGTGAAGCCTCTCACTGTCTGGATGAGCAGCCTCAAGGTATCTCATCCCCATGTTCAGGGAAGTAGTTCTCCTCCTCCTAAAACACAGACGATCCTACATCTGCTGGCCTGAACGATGGACAGCTAAATTATACTGGCTTCAGGTATCTTAGAAATAATTCCAGGGTCAGAGTGCGGTGTCATTTTCAGGGAGAGTCACTGGTGTGATTAAGGGCCAGCTCAGGGGACTCGGTGAGTAGTCAAACAATTGTCTTTGGAGTCTTGGATAACAGGGATCATGCGCAGAGGAGAATCTGAAGCAGCGTGTGTTATCCAGGCTCGGGCACAGAGGTAGGGATAGTTGGAAGGGGGTGCTGAATGAGACTGTGAAAGGCCTAGATGCCCCCTGCTACCACACACAAGCAAGGTTTCACCAGGGTGTGCATTCTTGGCTGAGTGCCAGCTGTGTCTATCCTTTGCTCCAGTGCAGAACGCCCACTGTCTTCTTTGTGGGGTAGGTCCTGAGAGAAGCACGCCCCTCTCTCTCTCTTTCTCTCTCTCTCTCAGGTGGTCATTCCTGTGGTATCTGTACAATTGATCAAAAAACACAAGATGGCGCGACTCCTTCCCAATGGACTGGCCATCACCACCAACACCAGCCAGAAGGTCTGTGGGTCTCTGGGCCAACAACCTCTCCTTCTCTCCACCATAGCTCTAGACACTCATGGCCCGATGCTGGCCTGCTTACTCCCAGACTTGGACTTCTTACCCTGTAGCTGTTCCAGGTGGTGGTCTTGTTGGTTCTCACGGCCCCGTACACCTCTGGGCTTGGCCCTGATCCATGGCCATGGTCTGCTGGTGCGGCAAGAAGCCCCATCTCACTCTAGTCCATTCTGTTCCCTTCCATGTCCCAGTACATCTTTGTGTCTCTGCTCTCCCGGGACAGCGTATATGACGTGCTGAGGAGGGTCTGCACCCACCTGCAGGTATGGAACCCAGAGGCAAAGGTTGATCTAGGAGACCGCACCCAGGTCGTGGGAGAAGGCAATTCGGGGAGATTAACCTGTCTCTCTAGCACCAGGAATGGGAGCAGAGAGAGGGGATTTACTGTCTGAGCTCAATACACCAGAGGCTGTACTTGAACTCTGCATCACTGGGTATATCTTTTGGTTTGTTTTTGTTTTTCGAGACAGGGTTTCTCTGTGTATCTCTGGCTGTCCTGGAACTAGCTCTGTAGACCAGGCTGGCCTTGAACTCACAGAGATCTACCTGCCTCTACCTCCCTGAGTGCTGGGATTCAAGGTGTGCACCACCACCACTCAGCATTGGCCTATCTTTTGGCCAGTCTTGGTGTGTCCCCACCTATGCTTCCTAAGTGTAGAGATACAGGGGCATATGACTGCTTCTCAGTGTACCCTCTGGGGGCTGGAGAGATGGCTCAGAGGTTAAGAGCACTGACTGCTCTTCCAGAGGTCCTGAGTTCAATTCCCAGCAACCACATGGTGGCTCACAGCCATCTATAATGAGATCTGGTGCCCTCTTCTGGCATGCAAGCATACATGGAAGGAATGTTGTATACATAATAAATAAATCTTAAAAAAAAAAAAAAGAAAATGAACGTGTTAAAAAAAAAAAAGAAGAAGAATCTCAGTGTACCCTCTGGCCAAGGTGAAGAAAGGGAAGTAGGGTGGGGACAGGGGCATGGAAAATGAGTTGCCTGGGATTTGCTCCCCTACAGTAGTACAAAACACCCCCAATTCCCCACTGTGCAGAAACCCGACACAGGCAGCTTGTTTGTGGGGCCTCCCAGTGTTTGATCTCGCCTGTTTCTCCCCTTTCCTCCCCAGCCTTCCAGCAAGAAGAGTCTGAGTGTGAGGAAGTGCCCCGAGGAGGTGGAGTGCGAGTCTCCGGTGAGAGCTGAGGCCGGAGCCAGGGCCTGCGAGGAAGCGGGGCTCCAAAACCTTAGGGCCACCATGTAGAATTAGGGTACGGGTTCTGGAGCCGGTGGCCACACTGGTAAGGGGCTCCTAGACTGCATGCCATGTGGAGCACACAGGGCCTCAGCAGATTTGCCAACTCTGACAAAAGTATGTCCCCCAAACACTGGCTGGGCTGAGTCCCAAACCAAATGGAGGCCAAGCCAGTCATCCATCCTCTTTCTTTTCTCAGAGGAAGGAGGACTTTCAAAGCCACAGACATGTCCTTAGACAAGAACTCCAAAGTCAGGGGCTGGGGAGGTGGTTCTGTGGTTATGAACACTCTGTGGTTAAGAGTGGTTGCTGCTCTTGCAGAGGACATACAAGCAGGCAACACACACACACACACACACACACACACACACACACACAAATACAAGCAGGCAAATGACACACACATATACATCAAGCAAAACACACAATACAACAGGCAAAACACAGACAGACAAAAATACAAGCAGGCAAAACACACACACATACAAGCAAAATGAATACATTAAAAAAAAAAAAAACCCCAAAGCTGTCCCTGACAACCCAGACTTCTGCTTTCCTCCGGGAGCTGAGGCCCTGCGTAGGTTCAGTTGAGTTTTGAGGGCAGAGATGCAGTGTTGGTGACCTCGAAGTGTTTAGATTTCCTCGGTAACTATAAAGCATTTAGTCCGGCATGCAGTCTACAGAGTATCATGCCAGGGGGAGAAGTCATTGTTTCCTTTGGTATTGATTGGAACCATATTCACCTCTGCCAAGGTCAGCGGCTTGTTCAGAGTTAGATTAAATAAGTCATAATTTGTACCATCTGAGGCAGTCTTGAGCTCAGATCTGAGCACAAACTCGGGTTGTCTGACCGAAGATGACCACTGTACTTCTTCATTGTGGTCTTCAGACATATTGTTTGGGGAAAGGGGTTCCATTTTCTTCAGTGTTTTAAAGGCTACTGATAAGTTGCCCATATTCATACAACCAACTCAAAAACTCAGTGGATCAAAAACAACAACCATGCAGCAATAGGTGCGAAAGGAGGCGGGGACAAGACGCTAAGACAAAAAGGACCAGCTGGGGCAAGAGTGAAAATGTTAAGAGAAAAAAAATGTTAAGAGAAGGTAACAAATGGTTATGGTGCATTGTATACATATGAAATTATTTAAAATGACATAAAATTCAACCAAATGTCTTTTCAGTAGTAATACTGAATGGTATAATTACAATTAATAATACTTAAAAGATGTTTTCTGACCAAAGGATGATATAGCCAAGGGAGTTTCCAGAAGAGACATGCTGTTGCTATAGTCCTCTCCTGAGGAGGCATCTGGAGAAAGTCTTGATAACCCTGGAGTGGGCTCCTTAGGACCAAGGATGCTCATGGTCCGTCTTCCCCACAGGAAGTCCTTATCCCTGAGATGAAGTGGAGAAAAGTGTGCCCAGCCTCCACTTCCCTGTCACTCCCCGACAACATCTCTTGTGTCTCCCGGATACCTACAGACTCCACAGATAGCTGCTTCCCCTCCAGAAAGCCTCCAGGGTCTGGTGAGTTCAGGATCTTGTCTGTGACAACTGCTTGCAGAGTCTTCACCCTTTTTCTCACTTCTATGCAAAGAGCCCCGCATGGCCAGCCAGGCTTCTGAGAGCTGTTTCTTTCTTTCTCCAAATCCATATGGAAAATCCAAGAGCCCAAGCAGCTTCAGCACATGAAGGGAGGGGGAGCTGCCCCACTCTGGTTGGGACCCCGAGTGCCCCAGGAAGATGCCTAGCTGCTCTCCCATTGCAGAGGCCGTCTGTGAGGAAGATGTGTTGGAGGAAGAGCCCACCATGGACCAGGAATTGAGGCTGTGGGATTCTCGGCTTCTCAAAGTCATCTTTGTGATGTAGGTGTCTATAACAAGTGAGGTCTGGAACCCAGAGTGGCAGTCGTCATGGTGATTATGGTTTACGGGGGTTTTAAAGGGCTGACTGTTACCTAGACCTAAGAGGATGGTCCAGAGCAACTCCGAGCTCTGAAGGTCTCGTGACCCATCCTCCCAGCTCTATGTCTGAGTCCCCCCATATTCAGACCTCAGGCAGTGCTATGGCAAGGGGCAGGGTAAACTATTGAGAAAAGGAAAAGTTGCTTCCCAGGCTTGGGGAGCTATCAGATAACTGAGAGAAATACTAGTCTCTCCTTATTCTTTTTTTTTTTTAAATAACATGTGTATATATACATGCATGTTCAAATGTATGTGATTGCATGTATATACCTGTGCCCATGAAAGCCAAAGTTTAACATTAACATTGTAAGTGTCTTTCCTGATTGCTTTCCAACTTCTATATGGAGGCAGGGTCTCTCATTTGTTTTTTTTGTTTTTTTTTTGGTTTTTGGTTTTTTTTTTTTTTTTGGTTTTTCGAGACAGGGTTTCTCTGTGGCTTTGGAGCCTGTCCTGGAACTAGCTATGTAGACCAGGCTGGCCTCGAACTCACAGAGATCCACCTGCCTCTGCCTCCCGAGTGCTGGGATTAAAGGCGTGCGCCACCATCGCCCGGCTAGTGTCTCTCATTTGAACTAGCCTGGGGAGAGAGGCTGTAGTCATTGCCCAGGGTCAGAGGTGGCTGAAGGGAGGAGCCACATCTGCAGAAGAGGGCATCCTCTGTTTATAAAAGTCATGTGGTCAAAGTCTAGGAACTCCCAGAGCTGTGGAGGGCCTGGGGCTGGTACACTTCCAGATATTAGCCAGGCCTTACCTTCCGCTGAGTTGGTGGTACATGCAGTCCAGTAGACAATTGGCAAAGGGCCTCTGCTTTGGAGAACAGAAGACAGTAACAGGAGTCGGGGGGAGGGGGGAGGCAGATGAGGGGAAAGACCCACATTGATTTACTTTGCCGGCCAAAAACCCAGAGGTTTCGAGCTGAGACTGGTGGCTGCTAAGCCCTAGAAAATTGGCAAGGGGCCACATGCTATGTGATATGGGTCTCAGAAAAGGGACTGAGATGCGAGGGGCTGGGATGTGGGATCCTGAATTTGGGCACCAAATGTTAGATGGGGTTCCCGGAGGCAACATGGAAGTACAGGGTGAAAGATAGGCACCTCCAGAAACAGAATTGTTCTTTAATCAGGACAGCTGAAGGGCTGAGACTGCATCTGGGTGGCATGGGGGTCTTGGATCTTAATAGGGTAGAAAAGGGGGAGCTTTGGGATGGGAGAGTCCCTCAGCAGGTCAGTGCCCCTGAAGTCTGGAAGTGGGAGATACCAGTGAGGTTAGCCTGTGGAGCTCAGATACTCCCACAGGTATTCTCAGTCAAGTCAATGTTCCTGTCTGGAGCATCTCAACCCACCCAAGGCTTTTAGATTGTTAACCCTTCATCATCCACGTCCTCTGTCTCTGCCGTCTAGGTTGATTTTCAGCCCCAGCCTCTGTAGGGGAATGGGACGGCTTAGAGACATCACCTTAATGGCCCTGGAGGAGCTGTGGGAAAACCAAGGTGGCTAGTGAGAGAGAGAGAGAGAGAGAGAGAGAGAGGGAAGGAGGGAGGGAGGGAGGGGGGGAGGGGAGGGAGGGAAGGAAGGAAGGAAGGAAGGAAGGAAGGAAGAAGAAAAAGAAAGAAAATCATTTTGACTGGTTTCCTCTGTGGCTCAGCTGAAGGGCCTAGATAGAATTCTTGCTAACTGTAAGGATATTTCTGCGATGACAAGTCTCAAGCCATCCCTGTGGCCTTTAAGAAGAATGATGCCAGGCCTATTTAATGCATAGGAGCAAAGGGCTCTTTAAACCCTCTAGTTTGGAGAACAGGGGAATGTTCCTGCTGTTTCTGGTGAGCCTCCACTAATGCCCTTTCTTCAGGAGAAAGGCTCAACTCCTAGGTGGCACTTGATGCACACGCCTGTAATCCCACGCTGTAACTTGGAGGCTAAGGTAGGAGGATCATGGAGTTGAGTTCAGTCTGGACTGCTTAGTAAGTTCCAGGCCTGCCTGGGCTATGTATTTAGACTGCCTTAAAACAAAACTAAGCTAAACTAAAAAAGCATATGGAGGTGTAGCTCAGTTGTAGGGTGCTGCCCTAGTAGGCACAAAGCCCTGGGTTTGATCCCCAGCACTGTATAGATGAGGCACGACGGCATGTGCCTATAACCCTAGCAATTGGAACTAGAAACAGAAGGCTCAGACTTCAAGGCCATCCTTGACTACATATCACTTTTTTTTTGTTTGTTTTTTTTTTTTTTTTTT
>NW_004949147.1:2615342-2621003 GCF_000317375.1 Microtus ochrogaster
AGAGAGAGAGAGAGAGAGAGAGAGAGAGAGAGAGAGAGAGAGAGAGAATGAATGAAGAACCAGAGTCACCCCCTCACTGCTCCTGTTTCTCCAGGATCTGCTTCTTAGTGATGTCCTCATCCTATCTGGCATTCCGCATCTCCCGGCTGGAACAGCAGTTATGTTCCTTGAACTGGGGCGGGCCACTCCCAGGACACAGGTGAGGCCCTTTCTCTTCCTAATGCCTTTGGGACTAAGGGTAGAAGGTCAGGGCCAGGCTGCTACAGCCCTGATTGAACATGGCTCTGTTTTGAACTGACTTGATAGCCCTAAGCAGGGTTGGGTATGTGTGTAGGGTACCAGATCTCACTCTGGCCCACACTCGAGGGGAGCAGGGTCTCCGGACCTTCCCTCTGATCTGAGCATCTTTCTTGTGTGCAGGTAACAGTCGCTCGGTCTTCATCCCCACACCTTGTCCAAGGATGCTCTGGGTGCTGTCTCTACCAACGATTCCTGGGGTTTATACTGCAGCTGTGCTGAGAACGAGTATGAAGGACAATATTCTAGATCTTTCCTCCAGCCCCTCCCCCCAACACTTCTTCTCCCAGTGAGTGATCTGAAGTACCTGTTTACAGATTAACTGGCTTCTACAGTTTTTGGACTCAAACAAAATGTTAGATCTTTTGTTTTTTAATCAGTTGAGGAGTTCTGTACACTAAGCCTCAGCAACCACTTAAATGATAGAAAACATATTAACTTGTTTTTTTGAGAGCAGTGGTTTTGGCACACTGACAGAGCCCTGGGGGCCTCCTCCAGGGACAAAGGGCATGCTTTGATACCTGGATTGCTGCTTGCTGTCACATGACACACTCCAGTGAGTGTAGGGGGATGTGGGGGTTCGGGGAGTGACAGAGGCACAGCCTGTCTCTGTGAGCTCTGCTGCTTCCCCACACCCTGTGAGCTCACGTGGGCCTCTCAGAATCTTTGCTCTGGAGCCCTCAGGACTTCTCTGCATGGAGCCAGGCGCTTTCTCACCTGTGAGAAAGTTGGACTGTAGAGAACAGAGCTCACGGCAGGGGGTTAGCAAGAGACCAAACTTAGTGCTCTTAGCTGAGCTGGGGCTCTGGGCTGGCCATGAACTTGGAAAGAGGCTTTCTGCAGGAGAGGATTGGGGTGGGGCTGAGATTGGAGGCCCCAGAATCCCCATTCTGCAACAGCCCTCACTTTGGTATGACAGGTGGAACAGAGACTTTGGTATTTGGTACTAGGTCTATTCCCAGTGGTCACAGACATTTCCAAGGTCCTGGATATAAGCAACGGAACAGTGAGGAATTTGAGGTCCAGCTGCTGGCCTACTTCCTGCATGGCCAACTGCACTTCCAGGGCAGCTTGGCTGGATGGTGGGATCTGACAGTGTTGGGCCACAATCTTGGCAGAGCTCACTTATGTCCATAGGCCAGCCAGTCTGTAGGATCCAGTAATCATAAATAAGATAGAGGTATCCGGGTGGGACAGGTTCAGTGAGAGACCAGGTAAAATGATCTCTCCAACCCCTTGGGAAGAAGATGGGAGGTAATGAGATGGGTGCCTCCTGATGGTTTTTGCCATAAAGAGTCTTCCTCTGTCTACTCTTCTCTTATAAGAACTCTGGTTCATCTCCTCAGGACTCTCATCTGCTAAGACAGTGCCTTAGACGGTTCTAGAAGGGCCTTAGGGAGGAAGCTGGAGGTATCATGGGAAGGCACAGGTGGTGGGTGGGGTGGCACTAGGAATAGCCACTGTTTCCCCCTCTGGTGCCAGGAGGTTAGCTGGGGGAGGAAACCCAGGTGGAAATCACTGCAGAGCTGTGATTGTCTCATTGAGGACAAATCCAGACAGGACTGGAGAAAGGACAGTAGGTGATAACTCCCTGAGCTCGGACTAGAGGTCTCTGCATCATCCCCCTGCTGTAAGTTCTGGAACTGAATATAGAGCCCAGCCTTGTATGTTGTTTGTACCAAATCTTTACATCTCAGGTGAAACCCAGTGTCCCCTTGGTTCTCCTCCCAGGGCACCCCGTCAAATGCCCATCCTTTAATGCCCATCGTCTTTGTCTTAACCACTCCCCATCATAATTTCCCATCGAGTTCTCATGGAAACAATTCTCATTGTCCCGGGACTTTCCCTCCGTGGTCCCTGCCAGAAGATGGGAGAACAAATCCATTCTCTAAGCCTTGCTAGGTTGAGCCAGGGTTCATGAGAGGTGTGCCAAGTCACAGGTGGCCGTGCCAACATGCTGTGGAAAGCCAGCCAGACCAAGGCTCAGAAAGGGCAGGAGACAGGCTGTAGGGTAGCTGGCTTTGGAGGTAAACTTGGGGCCGGGGCCTTGAGTGATATAGGTGTGTCCATCCCTCTGGAGGGTCGTTCTTTCCTTCACCCCTCTATCCCCACACCCAGCTCCTCTGGAGGGTCTGCCTGTCTGCCGTGACTGTTCCCCACTGCACTGGCTAATGCTCTTCTGATTCCCAGAGGGTCTGTTTCAACAAGAGTGGGTTGTTCCACCATGGCATTAGCCTCTGAACTTTAAAAAAAAAATGGGACTGAAAATAATGTTTTTTTTAAAAATAAAATCTTGATTTTTCTAGTGTTCTGTGGTATGGAAGTTCACTTTTATCATGGGTGTGTCTGTGTTTAAGCCAGAAGACAACTTTGGGTATTGTTCCTCAGGCACCAACTACCTTGAGACAGGTCTCTCAATGCCTGCAATTGTATGAGAGTAGACTAGACTGGCCTAGACAGCCTTAGTGGTGCTCCTGATTCCACCGCCCCAGCGCTACAGTTATATGCACACTCCACCATACCTGACTTGTTTTTGTTTTTTTGAGACAGGGTTTCTCTGTAGCTTGGGAGCCTGACCTGGAACTAGCTCTTGTAGACCAGGCTGGCCTCCAACTCACAGAGATCTGCCTTAAAGGTGTGCACCACCACCACCTGCCAATCCCTGGCTTTTTTATATGGTAGGCTTGACCTCAGGCCATCATGCTTGTGTGGCAAGCACTTCACCGAGCCATTTCTCCAGTCTCCATTTTTTTTTTTTTGATTTTTCGAGACAGTGTTTCTCTGTAGCTTTTTGGTTCCTGTCCTGGCTAGCTCTTGTAGACCAGGCTGGCCTCGAACTCACAGAGATCTGCCTGCCTCTGCCTCCCGAGTGCTGGGATTAAAGGCGTGCGCCACCACCGCCCGGCTCCAGTCTCCATTTTTATCATGACTTTTTTTTTTTTTGAGATTTTAGTTATTTTTATATGTATGAGTGTTTACCTGAATGTATTCCTACAAACCACATGAGTTCAGTGTCCACAGGCAGAAGAAGGCATTGGATCCCCTGGAAGAGTCAACAACAGTTATAGGGTTCTGGGAACTGAACCTGGGTCCTTTGCAGCCAGAGAGCCATCTCTCCCCGTGTATGGAAGTTCAAGCCAGAAAACTCCTGTGGTCTCTTCTATAAGTGACAGTCTAGGACATCTAAATTCCAACTGTTATCATAACACTTTTTAAATATTTATATGGGACTGGAAGGTGGCTTAATAGTTAAGAGCACCAGCCTGCTCTTTCAGGAGATCTGAGTTCGAGTCCCAGAACCCACAGGGTGGTTCACAACCATCTGTTAATCCAATTGCAGGGCATCTAATACCCTCTTCTGATGTCCACAGGCGGGCAAAACACCAATACATATAAATTTTGTTTGTTTGTTTTTCAAGACAAGGTTTCTCTATGCAGCCCTAGCTGTTTTCGGAATTCACTCTGTGGACCAGGCTGACCTTGAACTCACAGATATCTGCCTGGTTTTCCTGGAATTAAAGATGTGTACCACCACTGCCCAGCTAAAATAATTTTTTAATTATGATTTGAGTGGTGGGGATGGCTAAGTCAGTACAGTACCTGCCATGCAAACATGAGAATCTGATGCTGGGCAGTAGTGGCGCACACCTTTAATCCCAGTAATTGGGAGGCAGAGACAGGCAGATCTCTGAGTGAGGCCAGCCTGGTCTACAAATCGAGTACCAGGATAGCCAGGGCTACACAAAAAGAAAACAAAACAAAACAAAACAAAACAAAACAAAACAAAACAAAAACACCACCCAGGGCTGGAGAGATGGCTCAGCGGTTAAGAGCATTGCCTGTTCTTCCAAAGGTCCTGAGTTCAATTCCCAGCAACCACATGGTGGCTCACAACCATCTGTAATGGGGCCTGGTGCCCTCTTCTGGCCTGCAAGCATACATGCAGACAGAATATTGTAGACATAATAAATAAATATAAAACAAAACAAAACAAAAAACAACCAAACCAAAAAAAAAAAAAACACACCACCCAAACCCTATGAGGATCTGAGTTCAGATTTCCAGAAAACATGTAAAAACTGAGGGCGTCAATCTGGCAACCTCAGCATGGAGGAAAACAGAGATAAGCAATCCCTGGACCTCACCAAACAGCCGGTCTAGCCGACTGAATAAACTCTCGGTTTGCAGAGACCTCAAAAAATACAGTGGCGCACTCAAGCGATGGCTCGGAGCCTGAGACCACTTGCTCCTTCTGCAGGGGACCCAGGCTAGATTCCCAACATCACAAGAGATGGCTCACAACTATCTGTAACTCCAATTCCAGCAGATCTCATGTCCTTTCCTGGCCTCTGAGGGCAACCAGGCACACACATGGTGCACATACATACATGTAGGCAAAACACATACACATAGAATAAAAATAAATATTTAAAAGACAGAACAAAGCAGAGAGTCTGGAAAGATGGCTCAGGGGAAGGTGCTGGCCATCTCATCTGACAGCCTGAGTGTGATCCCTGGGCCCCAGTGGTGGAAGCAGAGAACCAGCTCCAACAAGTTGTCCTTTGATTTCCAGACACGTATCATGGCATGTGTCTGCATGCACATACATATACACAATAAATACGTGCTTTAAAAAATTTTAAGGTGAAGAGGCGATGGAGAGATGGCTCAGTGGTTAAGAGAACTTATTCTTGCACAGGACCTAGGTTCACTTCCCAGCACCCACATGGTGGCTAACTACTGTCTGTAACTATAGTTCCAAGGGATATGATATCTCTTCTGACTGCTACAGGCTCCTGAGTGCATGTAGTGTGCGTGCACACACACACACACACATACACACACGCTGGAGAGATGGCTCAGCTGTTAAGAGCATTAATTGTTCTTCCAGAGGTCCTGAGTTCAATTCCCAGCAACCACATGGTGGCTCACAACCACCTGTAATAAAATCTGGTGCCAACTTCTGGCCTGCAGGCAGAACATTATATACATAATAAATAAATCTTTAAAAAAAGGACACACACATACACACATACTCTCTATCTATCTATCTATCTATCTATCTATCTATCTATCTATCTATCTATCTATCTATTAAAGGTGGAGAGTCATCAAGGAAGACCCCTAATATTGATCTTTGTCTTTCATACACACATGTACACCCTATGAATACATACATGCACTCATGTATACCCTATGAACACATACCTTCATCTGTGTACACCCATATGAACATACACATGCAGCCATGTACACCCATATGAACATGCATGTGAACCCATGTACACCCATATGAACATACACATGCACCCATGTACACCCATATGAACATGCATGTGCACCCATGTACACCCATATGAACAT
>NW_004949147.1:2621518-2622120 GCF_000317375.1 Microtus ochrogaster
GGTCTACAGGTCTACAGAGCTAGTTCCAGGACAGGCTCCAAAACCACAGAGAAACCCTGTCTCGAAAAACCAAAAAAAAAAAAAAAGAAATCCTCCTGCCTTAGCCTCCTGGGTGCTGAAATTATAAGTGGATGCCAACATACGCAGTTTACTTTTTTAAAAATAAAAAAAATAAATTCTGTTTAATTTTTTGTGTATGTGCACATGCACAAATTCGTGTGTGAATGTGTGTGTGTGTGTGTGTGTGTGTGTGTGCGGTGTTGGGGAGGAGAGGACAAGCTCAGGGCCAGACCTTGCTTCCCGTCTTGTTTAAGACAGGGTTGCTTGCAGGTGATGGCGCACACCTTTAACTCGGGAGGCAGAGGCAGGTGGCTCTCTGTGAGTCTGAGGCCAGCCTGGTCTTCTGGTCTATAGAGAGAGTCCCAGAATAGTCAGGGAAACACAGAAAAGCCCTGTCTCAAAAAACCAACCCAAGCCGGGCGGTGGTGGCGCATACCTTTAATCCCAGCACTCGGGGAGCAGAGGCAGGTGGATCTCTGTGAGTTCGAGACCAGCCTGGTCTACAAGAGCTAGTTCCAGGACAGGCTCCAAAGCCGCAGAGA
>NW_004949147.1:2622960-2630759 GCF_000317375.1 Microtus ochrogaster
GAGAGGGACTTGATCGGGGGAGGGGGAGGGAAATGGGAGGTGGTGGCGGGGAGGAGGCAGAAATCCTCAATAAATAAATAAATTTAAAAAAAGATTTTTTATTAGATTTATTTATTTATTATGTATACAACAGTCTGCCTCCATGTATGTATGCCCACATACCAGAAGAGGGTGCCAGGTCTCATTACATATGGTTGTGAGCCACCATGTGGTTCCTGGAAATTGAGCTCATGACCTCTGGAAGAGCAGCCAGTGCTCTTAACCACTGAGCCATCTCTCCAGTCCTCATATGTGTTTTCTTATGGTGTGTGTGTCTGCTTTGGGGATGGAACTCAGGTTGACAGGCGTATGTAGCAGCAGCTCACCCATGGGCCCTCTTGCTGGACCATATCAACCTTTTCTTTTTTCCAACAATGCCCCCTTCTAGTAGTGTATTCAGTCAACAAATATTGAGTCCAGACCATGTGCCAGCATGCTAGGTACTGGGGATGCAGTGGCAGCCGTGCCAGGTAATGTCGTGCGTGTACTAAATACGTTTAACTTAAATTCCACGTAAAGGTGAGTTCTGATTAATAGGCAAACAGCCAGGGTAACTATAGCTTGATGTTGGGTTCCATGAAGGAAAAACTGATGTAAGGTAAGGAGAAACTAGCTTCAGACAGGGTCATCAAGGAAGTCCTCTGAAGCGACACTGGTACCTGAAGGTGAGGAGCTGGAACAAGAGCCATTTCTGGCTGCAGAAGTTGGGAAAGGACATTTATGGCTAGGAAACAGAGAAACCATCTACATGACTCTGGAATACCGGCCACATTGTGGAGTGAGAAGAGGCCGGAGAGCTGCCTAGTAGGTAAAGGTGCTTGCTGTACAAGCCTTAACCATTTGCACTTGAACTCTGGAAGCCACGTGAGGGTGGAAGAAGAGATTCTGCTCAGTAGAGTTGTGCTCCGTGTTTCACACGTGCAGTGGCATGTGCACACCACCCCCGCGTCAAGTACACTCTCGGCAATACGAAGTAAACAAAGTACTTTAAAAATGAGGCTGGAGGGCTGGGCGTATAGCTCAGGGGATAAACTGTCACACACGTCTGACAACCTGTGTTTGCGCCCTGGGAGTGACTCCGCACAGCTGTCCCCTAACTGCCACACACATCCATGGCATTCATGTACACCGTGCACACACCACACACAACAGCAACAAACTAGATGTAAAGAGGTTAGTTATAGACATCAATGGCAAAACCAAATGGTCCAATGGAAAACAGGCAAAAGATTTGCATAGACTTTTCTCTTCATAGATTTTTAGAAGTAGCCATTAACCAATGAAAGACCGGCCAGCATTTCTACTCACGTTAAAAACCGTGGCGAGGCCGGCCATCACGGCGATTAGGATGGTTGCTGCCAAACAGAAAATTACAAGTGTTGGTGAGGCTATGGCACAACTGCCCTCCATTGCACTGATGCGAATGAGGTCGTGTGGCTGAGGCTGGGGTGTAGTTCAGTGGGGGAACAAATGCTTGGCTTGCTCAAGGCCCTGCATCCATCCCAGTACCAAGGGAAGGAAGGACATGCTTACTATAACAAGATGAATGTTACTCGAACAAAAATAAATAAAAATAGACAACTAAGACATTTCAAGTTTCGGTCGGATATGTACTAAAAAGACTTGAACGTTTGGGGTGGTAGGCCGTTTAATGGTTGCTGGAGCCAGGTGCTTTGTGTAGTCAGAAGAAACAAGCGTTTGGATGTAACAGGAAAATACGGCTGACCGGTTGCAGATTTATGAAGAACCCAGGGAAAGTCCGAGAAACCTCTTCAAGCTCCCCTCTCGTTTCTCATCTCCCGGATAGGGCACATAACCCCATCTTCTCAGTTTGGTGTTGAAACGAGTTGATCTTATTGGCAGAAATCACGAGATGAATATCTGTGGTAGTCCTTGAACAGAGAGTTCTGGAGGGACGTTAGGGGATCTGGATAAGGGGAATTTCTTCCAGGCGGTTCTTTTGTTTGCCTCAAGAACACTCAAGTTTATTTGACTATCAAGTTGCCACCCGCAAGAGGGAGAGAACAAAAATATGCCACTAGGGGGCAGCAAAGTCCAGCAAGAGGCCTTCATCTCCTTCCAAGGTCCCTCCAGGCTTATCTCCTCGCTGGGTGAAATCTGGCCCAGGCTTCTGGTTTGTAATGGAGGAGCAGACTCTTCGGACAGGCGGTGGGGCCATCTCACCCCATAGGAAAAGCTCAACCCCCGTCCCTCATCACCTCCTCTCCGCTCCTGGCCTGGCGACAGGCCGGCAAACACTTCCAAGGACTCTCCAGATCTTCCGAAGATTTGGCTGCCAGGAAGGCAGGCTGGTTTGGTGTGAAGAGCAGGTGTGTCTGGATCGCACGGGTGGAGAGCCGCGCGGGTGGGGAACTGAGTTTCCTAGGGCTTGGAACCCAGGCTCCCTGCCCCCATGCACTCTTGCTGTAAATAGCATCCTCTGTCTGAGCACAGAATGAAAGAAATCTGGCTCCAGTAGGGTGTGAACCAAGATGTCAACAACACTCCTTGTCCTCCTCCTTTACTTAGAGAGGCTGGTTTAAAATGTGACTGTTAAATGTGCTGCGTCCACCCAGGCTGGGGGAGAGAGCGAAGCATTTCAGCCTCTGAAATGGTAACCAGAGAAACTGGACTCCTTCCCCCTGCGTGACTGATCTCCAGATGAGCAGCACCTGGTGCCCAGCGGGGGCCCTGCTTACTGGGCCCCTTCCCGTCGGCAGGGCTCCCTGCCTCCCTGGAATGTGTTCCTTCTTGTTTGGCACTCAGCAGCTGGCTCCCAGCCAAAGCTGGGGTTGCGTGGAATGTGATGCCCCCACTCCTTTCTCTCACAGGCTCCCCACAAGGCTCTCTCTTCTGCCATGGGGAAAGGGCAGGCCTAACGGGCAGCCTCAACCCACTGGTGTGATTGATTTCTCCTAAGGGCCTCAGACTCTTCTGTGACTCGACGCGGAAGCGCTTGGGTGGAGGAAGAAGGGGGACACTACAGAGCTGAGTCCCCAGCAAAAGCAGAGGCTGGGGCATATTGATATCTTATCCCCTTGGCAGTCTTCTAAATTGGGCTGGAGTGGGCCAAGAGTTACTCACAAGCTGTTGATTAACTTGCTAAACGCAGAAAGGTTGGCTTGGGCACCGCTTTGGGAAAATGTGACACCCACTGCTCCTGGATTCAGTGGCGCATGAAGGCGTATTAATTGGTGTAGGATTTCTGATGGAAGTTTTTCTTTGCTGCTAGTTCCAAATAGCAGGCTAATCCTGAATGCCCATGCTCTCTCCAACACATAACTACCTGGGAGTAGTTTATTAAGTGAGCTATGAGCTCCTGAATGAACGCTTCTACAGATACTAAGATCCTACCACTTTCTGAACATAGCAGCTCACCAGGCCCTGTACAATGTGCTTTTATGCTTGGTATCTCATTTGACTCCCAATACAGCAGCGCAGCTTTCGCACTTGACTGTCAGTACCGAGACAGATAAGCCTGAGAGATGACGTGGGTCCCCTTCAGGGAGTTTGGTGCAGAGCAAGCTAGAGGCATTAGCTATGTAACAGTGTAGGACTCGTGGGTAAGACTGACTCAGCCGATGGGCGTGCAGCATGCGTGGGCTTCAAAGGCTGAGATTTGGATGAGAGGAGAGACATGTGCTTTGGGGGTAATGTCAGGAAAAGGATGGTATGGAGGAAGGTGCAGGTGAGCCTCTCAGCAGAGTTCCTGCAAAACCTCTTAGGATCCAGTGCCAGGGTGAAACGGGAGACATGACCCTCCAGGGAAAGAGGAGGCTACTGAACCTGCTGCAGCCTAGGAGTGACGAGTAGCTCACGGTTTTAAAATGTCTCAGAGAATAGTCTGGATCAGTCACTTCTTGGTCTTTTGTCTAAGACCAAGCACAGTCTAAGACCATGTCCCTAGTGTCTGTAGTCCTGGCATTTGGGACTGGGTAATTTTCATTATAGGGGCTTGCCTGCATCTGATACTTAGCCATACCCTTGGATTTTGCCCACCTGATGCCAATGCACCCCATTACTTCTGGTTGTGATGACCCAAACTACCCCCAATATTGCCAAATATCTCCTATAGAGAGGGGAAAACTGTCTCCAACTGAGAATCACTGATTTGAATTGCAGGAAGTTAAAGACTTACCTCAGAATATTGACAGGCTTTGAAAGTTTTGAAATTTATTGTTGTCATTGCTGTGTGTGTGTGTGTGTGTGTGTGTGTGTGTGTGTGTGGTGCCAGGGAGTGAACCCAGGGCCTGTGCTGCACTGCTGCACTATACATCCAGTCCTGAGATACAACTCCCGGCTCAGCAGGTATTTTATTAGCACTCTGGTCAAATCTATTGACTTTTGGAATAGCTGATAAAGTAAAAATTGTTTCCTTGCCACAGGAAATGTTGATGCCAAAGAATTTCCCAGCCTAAGAGGCTTCAGAAGCAGATGGTTCTGCAGATCAGAACCCTTCGGAACATAGACTAATGTGCAGATAATGTCCTGGAGAATCACCAGCAGGAGAGTGGCTGATTGATGGAGGAAGGCCATTGGTTAAAAAAATAAAGAAACTGCCTTGGCCCATTTTATTGGTTAGAATATAGGTGGGTGGAGTAAACAGAACAGAATGCTGGGAGGAAGAGGAAGTGAGCTCAGAGACGCCATGCTCCCCTCTCCCGGGCAGACGCGATAGCTCTGCTCTCTGAGGCACACACGATGAAGCTCCGACCCAGGATGGACGTAGGCTAGAATCTTCCCGGTAAGAGCACCTTGGGATGCTACACACATTATTAGAAATGGGCTAGTCCAGGTGCGAGAGTTAGCCAAGAAGAGGCTAGATATAATGGGCCAAGCAGTGTTTAAATGAATACAATTTGTGTGTTGTTATTTTGGGGCATAAGCTAGCAGGCGGCCAGGGTGCTGGGGACGCAGCCCCTATTACTACAGCTGATGGCAGGCTTCACCTCCTTCCCAATCCCCCAAGGCCCTCTTCACCCAAGGGCCCCACTGGCTGAGGAGTGTGCAAGCCGACTAGAAGTGGTGATGGGCAGAATGGGCTGAGCTTGGGGATGCTCTGAATGTAGAAGCAGGGCCACCTCTCAGACTGGAGATAGGGAACTGCAGGACTTAAGGATGACTTCACAATTTGTGGCTTGAAAGGCTATAGACATCCATGAGCAGTAGAGCTCGGAAGAGGAAGGTCAGGAATGTGGTGCTGGAGGCAGGGGAGACAGCTCAGGGGCTAACAGCTGCCAAGCCTAATGACCCGAGTTTCATCACAGGGACCCACATGGTGGAAGAAGAGAGCCAACTCCCTTGATCTGTCACATGACTCCACCCCACTGAAGAAAGAAATAAATAAAATGACTGGGCTCACGCCTTTAATCCCAGCACTCGGGAGGCAGAGGCAGGGGAATCTTTGTGAGTTTGAGGCCAGCCTGGTCTACAGAGTGAGTTCCAGGACAGCCAGGGCCACACATGTTTCAAAGAACATAAATAAATAAACAAATAAGCAAAGCAAAATAAAATCAAATAGAAAAGAAATAGCAGTATTGGCCATGCTAAGTCTGAGGTAAGTTTTAGATAGCCACGTGTGGATGTCACACAAGTGATAGGCTAAGTCTGTCTAGGGAGAGACACCTGGGAGATACTATAGTGGCTGTTTGTTTGTTTGAGACAGTCTCACCGTGTAGCTCTGACCTGGAACTCAGAGGTTGTTCTGTCTTCTGCCTCTCTTGTTTTGTTTGTTGAGACAGGGTTTCACTCTGTAGCTGGCTATCCTGAAACTCACAACTGAGTTGCCTAGATTATCTTGGGACTCGTGGCAATCCCTCTGCCTCAACCTTTCAGGTGCTGGGATTACAGATGTGAGCCACCATACCTGACTAGAGTAATATTTAAAAGGGTGACATGGGATGAGATCACCATGGAAATGAATGTGTTGATAGACCAGGAACTGGAGGCGTGGGGACTGCTGTGCAGTCGCTGAGAGATCAGGAAGAGGAGGAGGAAGTGGCAAAGGAAACTGAGCAGCACCCAGGGAGGCAGGGGGAAACTCAGAAGGGCTTGGTGTTCTGGTGGTCAGTCATCAAACATTAGTGCGGAGACAGGGACTGGTGAGGGCAAATTTAAATCATTTTCCTCTGTGTCAATAAATGCCTTTAAGAAATAGACTTTTATTCTGTAGCCCAAGCTGTCCTGGGGCTCACTAACTATGTAATCCAGGCTGGCCCCAAAGCTGTGTTACAAGAATCAGAGGCATGTGCACAGTACCGAGATTCACTCGTGATCTTTTTGGACTTAGAAGTGATCAAGAAGTTCCCAGTCTGGACCCTCAAATATTTTAATACTAATCATCAGTCCTCCCTTTCTCCTCCCTCCCCCTCTCTCCTTCTTCCTTGAGACAGTCTGGCTGCATGGGCCAGACGGTCTTGAACTTACAGTTCTCTTGTCTGGGTGTCCTTGTGTGCTGGGATGACATAAACGTGCTCCGCGTCCAGCCCTACACGCCATTCCTAGACTCATTTCCTTTCATGGTGGGAAGTTGTTCTGAGATCTCAGTCTTCTAAGGCTTCCCAAGACTGCTTCTGATTTTCTGGGTCAGACCATGCTTGTCCACTGTCTCCTGTTCCTTCGGCTGTGGCCTTTCCACTTCACGGTTTGTGACTTCATTCTTCCAGCTGCTCCAGGGAGTCCAATTGCGGGAAAGGCTGACGAGTGTTCACCTAGTAGTCCTTGTGCCACAGGCCACCCCTTGTGGCCAAAGAAAGCCTGCGTGCAGCTCAGTACAGATATTGTAAATGCACTTAGAACATTTTGAGCCTCGGTTTTGACAATTAAAATAGATTGTGTGTGTGTGTGTGTGTGTGTGTGTGTGCACGCGCGCGTGCGTGTGGTGGCACATGCGTAGCAGGCAGGAGTCGGTGGCACACACAAGGCAGCTGTGGAGTTCCCCCCAGGTCTTCAGGCTTGCACAGTAGGCACTTTTACTTGCTGAGCCATTTCATAGCCCCCCCCCCCGTTTTCATCAAATCAATTTTTTTAGTAACTCAGTTGTGTAGTTCCCCACTGTAACCTTTGAAATGATTTCATCACATTACAATGTCAAAAGGTTGGACATGCCTGATAGACTTAATAGAATGCCAGCAGCACACAGAGCAAAGGTGCAAATTCAGCGGGTAGATGTCTGATTTGAGAAACGGGATAGCCATTTTCTACAATAGTAAGGAACTTCTCAATGCCGGTGTCCTGTGTAGCCCCTAATCTCCTGCCCTGCCTCTAGGATGTTCCCATCTCACTGACCTCCACTATGGTGACTTTCTTTTTCTCTGAGATATTAAAAGCTCTGAATTTCTTTTCTTTTGTTATTTGTAATTGATCTCCCTTGTATCCTCATGGTCCACTTATTTTTTTTTTTTTTTTTTGCTTTACATCTTTTTTGTTTTGTTTTGTTTTTTGAAACAGGGTTTCTCTGTAGCTTTGGAGCCTGCCCTGGAACTTGCTCTGTAGCCCAGGCTGGCCTCAAACTCAGAGATCCGCCTGTTTCTGCCTCCCGAGTGCTGGCGTTAAAGTTGTGTGCTACCACTGCCTGCCTGCTTTACATCTTATAGGATTTCTTCATTGTTATATGTGTGTTTTGCTTGCAAGCATACATATTCACCACTTGTATGTGTGATGTCCATAAATGTTAGAAGAGCATTAAATTCCCTGGAACTGGAGTTGCAGATAGTTGTGAGCTGCCATGTGGGTGCCAGGTAACAAACCCAGGTCCTCTG
>NW_004949147.1:2630869-2633687 GCF_000317375.1 Microtus ochrogaster
CTTCCCTTTTTTCCTTCTTTTCCTCCTTCTTTCCTTCCTTCCTTTTGGTTTTTCAAGACAGGGTTTCTCTGTGCAGCCCTGGCTGTCCTGAAACTCATTCTGTAGATCAGGCTGGCCCTCAAACTGAGAGATCTGCCTGCCTCTGCCTCCTGAGTGCTGAGATCACAGATGTGCAGCACCATCCCTAGAAACTAGGGAGGCTACATTCAGGTTTTGAAATAGTAATTATTTCTTCTCTACTGAATAAAACAGAAAAAGCACCACTACTACTAACCATCAAGATATAGCAAAGTATGTTGGTTAAGAACCTAAATTCTAAGCTGGGTGGTGGTGGCACATGCTGTTGTCTGAGTTTCTGTCCTGCCAGTTCCCACAATAGTTAAGTCCCAAAGAAATCACACAGAGATCTACATTGACTATAAACTGGTTGTCACATTAGCTATAAACTGGTTGTCACATTAGCTCAGGTTTCTTATTAACTCTTATAACTTATATTAGCCCATTATTCTTGTCTATGTTAGCCACATGGCTCAGGACCTTTTTCAGCAAGGCAGTCACATTTTGATTCTTCTGTGGCTGGGCAGGTCTGCTGAGGAATGGGCTTCCTTCTTCCCAGAATTCTCCTGTTCTTACTGACCTGCCTATACTTCCTGCCTGGCTACTGGCCAATCAGCATTTACTTAAAATATAATTGACAGAATATAGACCATTCTCCCCCACCAACACGCCTTTAATCCCAGCACTCAGGAAGCAAAGGCAGGTGGATCTCTGTGAGTTCAGGGGAAGGTAGGAAAATCAGGGTAATTCTCTGCTAGAGGAGTAGGTTTTTTTTGTTTGTTTCTTTGGTAGGTTGTTTTCTGAGACAGGGTTTCTATAATAGGAGGCAGCTTGTTCCTTTGCAATTGTCCAGACTCGAAATAACGACACAGAAACTGTATTACTGTTTGGCCTATTAGCTCTAGCTTCTTACTGGTTAGCTTTTACATCTTAATTTAACCCATTTCTATTAATCTGTGTATCGTGGTATGACTGTGGCTAACCAGCAAGTTTCTGGCTCATCTGTTCCCAGTGGACTGACTCCACCTCTCTCTCTATCTTTTCCAGCCTGGCTATATTCTGTTAAGTCATTGGCTGAAAGCAGCTTCTTTATTAACCAATGGTATACAGAGGGGAATCCCACATCAAGTTTCTCTGTAGCTTTGGAACCTGTTCTGGAACTCATTCCGTAGACCAGGCTGGCCTTGAGCTCACAGAAATCTGTCTGCCTCGGCCTCCCGAGTGCTGGGATTAAAGGTGTGCACCACCACCACCCCACTTACCTGCACATAATTAAAGATAATAAAACATTCTACAGGTTGAACCTCCCTAATCCAAAATCTCGAAAGTTCCAAAATTTGATTTTTGGGCACATTCTGGGTTGACAAAGGGAAAACTCACAGGAGCTATCCAGTCCAACTCACCTTTCAGGTTAGCAGTGAGTGATCGTCATATAGAAAAGCTCACGCCCAGTCCTCAAACATTCCTGATACATAGAAAGAACTAAACAAACATTAGTTGTCTACTAAGCTTCAAGAAATAAATGGAAAAGAAAAAAGAAAAAAAAAGAAATAAATGGAGAGTATAGTGATGCTCGCCTGTGATTCCAACATTCAGGAGGCGGGGAGATTGATACAGGATTAAAGACTACTCTGGTCTATATAGCAAGTTGCAGGTTTGCCAGGGTTATATAGTATGTCTTAAAAAAAATCAATACGTAAGCAAATACAAAGCTCGATAGTGGCTGAGCTATATGGAGCTGTATAATTTTATGTTATACAATATGGTCCTACATGATGATTTTAGACAGTCTTGGCTGTCTGTGTGAAAGGATGTAAATGCTGTGCATACTTTGGTGCCTTTCGTGAGGGGGTAGGGCAAGGACATTGAGACTGAGCCTTGAACTCCTGATCCTCCTGCTTCAGCTTCCCGAGCGGTGGGATTATAGTCAATGTGTCGCCATGCCTGGCTCTGCTGTGTGTTTTAATTGACACACAGTAATGATACCTATTTCTGGAGTACTTCTTGGATGTTTAAACCATGGCTTTTAATTCCTCGAGGAGAAATTTTGATTTTTAAATATATTTTATTTTTAATGTGCATATGTAGAGATTAGAGGACAAACTTGTAGGAGTTGGTTTTCTTCTCCCATCATGTAAGTCTCCAAGATTTGAACTCAAGTGTTGGAGTTGGCAGTAAATGCCTTTACCTGCCGAGTCATCGCTTTGATTCCTTAGGGAGAAAAATGGAAATAAAAGTTATTGAATGATCTCTACAGCACTGGAGTTCCTAAAGCCTGAAACCAGAACTAACCCAGAGTCCAACAATGGGACAGCAATGGCTTAGAAAATGAAACTCTAGAAGCCGGATAAAACGCCTTGTTACCTTTAGAATAGTGCTTGCAACATGCATTGCAACTGGGCAAAATGTGAAAACCCCCGAGAAAGCAGCAGGCCAGCTAAAAGGATGTCCCTGGTAGACTGGCCAGTTTGGTGGGTTCCTCATTCTCTGTCAGGTCACTTAAGTTCACTAACCCTTTCCCCCATAACTTAGTCTTATGCAAACATGGAAAGTCACGTAGATTGGTGGAGCATTTTGATTTTTGTGGCTATGCCGTGGAAGGATGATGGTTTTCCTTTTCTTTTTTTTCTTCTATGAATTGCTTCTACATTCTTACTTATCCATTCAACAAACATACAAAAACAAGTGTGTTTATGCCAGATAGTGTGATGAGCAGTGGCCTCTCTTTCTCTCTCTCTTTTGTTATTTTGAGACAGGGTTT